>NW_028289094.1:0-17042 GCF_059628265.1 Tinamus guttatus | reverse complement strand
TCGTAGTACACCACGGTGAGCCCCCCCGGGCCCCCCCGGGCCGCGGGACCCCCGCGAGCGGCTCCGGGACCCCCGGAAACCCCCGGGACCCCCAAACACCCCCCCAGGACCCCCCCAGGGCCGCGGGACCCCCGCGAGGGGCTCCGGGACCCCCGGAAACCCCCGGGACCCCCAAACAGCCCCCCCGGGCCCCCCCAGGGCCGCGGGACCCCCGCGAGCGGCGCCGGGACCCCCGGAAACCCCCAGGACCCCCCCAGGGCCGCGGGACCCCCGCGAGGGGCTCCGGGACCCCCAAAATCCCCAGGACCCCCAAACACCCCCGGGACCCCCGCGAGCGGTGCCAGGACCCCCAAAAACTCCCGGGACCCCCAAACACCCCCGGGACCCCCACAAGGGGCTCCAGGACCCCTGGAAACCCCTGGGACCCCCCAAACAGCCCCCAGGGCCCCCCCAGGACCGCGGAACCCCCACGAGGGGCTCTGGGACCCCCGAAAATCCCCGGGACCCCCAGACACCCCCCTGGGACCCCCCCGGGCCGCGGGACCCCCACGAGGGGCTCCAGGGCCCCCAGAAACCCCCAGGACCCCCCAAAAACCCCGGGACCCCCAAACAGCCCCCCCGGGACCCCCATGAGCGGCTCTGGGACCCTCGAAAACCCCTGGGACCCCCAAACATCCCCGGGACCCCCACGAGGGGCTCTGGCACCCCCAGAAACCCCCGGGACCCCCAAACAGCCCCCCCGGGACCCCCCCACGGCCAAGGGACCCCCGGAAACCCTGGGGACCCCCAAACACCCCCTGGGACCCCTAAACACATCGAGGACCCCCACAAGGGGCTCCAGAACCCCCCAAAACCCGTGGGACCCCCCCAAAACCCCTAGGGACACCCAAATACCCCCTGGGACCCCAAATACCCCCGAATGGTGTCGGGCACCCCCAAATACCCCCAGGGACCCCCAAGATCCCTCCTGGGAGCCTCAAAATGTCCCCGTGTCCCCCTGGGACCCCCTTGGGGACCCCCCGACCCCATGTCCCCCTTGGGACCCCCTTGGGGACCCTGACCCCGTGTCCCCCCCCCCGTGTCCCCCTTGGGGACCCCCCCCGACCCCCTGTCCCCCTTGGAACTCCCCTGACCCCGTGTCCCCCCCCATGTCCCCCTGTGTCCCCCTTGGGGACCCCCTTGGGATCCCTGTCCCCGTGTCCCCCTTGGGGACCCCTTTGGGGACACCCCCGACCCTGTGTCCCCCCCGATGTCCCCCCTGGGGACCCCCGACCCCGTGTCCCCCTGTCCCCCCCCGTGTCCCCCCATGGTGACCCCTGACCCCGTGTCCCCCCTGTGTCCCCCTTGGGGACCCCCTTGGTGACCCCGATCCCATGTCCCCCCCGTGTCCCCCCCGCGTGTCCCCCTTGGTGACCCCTTGGGGACCCCCTGTCCGTGTGTCCCCATCCGTGTCCCCCCGTGTCCCCTTGGGGACCCCCCCCGACCCCATGTCCCCCTTGGGACTCCCCTGACCCCGTGTCCCCCCCTTGTCCCCCCGTGTCCCCCCCGTGTCCCCCCCGTGTCCCCCCGTGTCCCCCCCCAGGACAAGGAGCCCCGCGGGATCATCCCCCTGGAGAACCTGAGTATCCGCGAGGTGGAGGATCCGCGCAAGCCGGTGAGAGACAATGTCCCCAAGGTGTCCCCAATGTCCCCAATGTCCCCAATGTCCCCAATGTCCCCAAGGTGTCCCCAATGTCCCCAATGTCCCCCCATGGCCCCCCAATGTCCCCCATGTCCCCAGTGTCCCCAATGGCCCCGGTGTCCCCAATGTCCCCAATGTCCCAAATGTCCCCAATGTCCCCAATGTCCCCAATGTCCCCAAGGTGTCCCCAATGGCCCCAATGTCCCTCCATGGCCCCCCATGTCCCCAATGACCCCAGTGTCCCCAATGTCCCCAATAACCCCATTGTCCCCAATGTCCCCAACGTCCCCCCATGTCCCCCCATGTCCCTCCATGTCCCCAATGTCCCTCTATGTCCCCCCATGTCCCCCCATGTCCCCCCATGTCCCTCCATGTCCCCAATGTCCCTCCATGTCCCCCCATGTCCCCCCATGTCCCTCCATGTCCCTCTACGTTGCTCCATGTCCCCCATGTCCCCATGTCCCTCCCATCCCTCCTCCTCCCCCAGCCCTGCGTTGTCCCCGTGTTGTCCCACGTTGTCCCCACGCTGTCCCCGCGCTGTCCCCCGCATCATCCCTGCGTTGTCCCCGAGTCGTCCCTGCTGTCCCCCCGTCCCCAACATCCCCGTGTCCCCGCGCTGTCCCCACGTTGTCCCCACACCGTCCCCATGTCCCCCCGCAGCATCCCTGCTGTCCCCGCGCTGTCCCCAATGTCCCCGTGTCCCCACATTGTCCCCACGCTGTCCCCAATGTCCCCATGTCCCCGCAGCATCCCCGCTGTCCCCGGGTCGTCCCCACGTTGTCCCCATGTTGTCCCTGTGTCCCCACGTTGTCCCCACCGTCCCCTGTCCCCGCGCTGTCCCCAATGTCCCCGCAGCATCCCTGCTGTCCCCAATGTCCCCAATGTCCCCACGTTGTCCCCAATGTCCCCACCGTCCCCTGTCCCCACAGCATCCCCACGTTGTCCCCTTGTCCCCAATGTCCCCATGTCCCTGCTGTCCCCACGCTGTCCCCATGCTGTCCCCAACATCCCCATGTGCCTGCATTGTCCCCACGTTGTCCCCGCGTTGTCCCAATGTCCCCAACGTCCCCTGTCCCCGCAGCATCCCTGCTGTCCCCAATGTCCCCACATTGTCCCCTGTCCCCGCATATGTCCCCGCGTTGTCCCCAATGTCCCCAATGTCCCTTGTCCCCGCAGCATCCCTGCTGTCCCCAATGTCCCCAATGTCCCCACGTTGTCCCCACGTTGTCCCCAATGTCCCCAATGTCCCCATGTCCCCCCGCAGCATCCCCGCTGTTCCCTTGTCCCCATGTCCCCGCAGCATCCCTACGTTGTCCCCAATGTCCCCAATGTCCCCACGTTGTCCCCACTTTGTCCCCAATGTCCCCACGTCCCCCCGCAGCATCCCCGTTGTCCCCACGTTGTCCCCAATGTCCCCACCGTCCCCTGTCCCTGCATTGTCCCCATGTCCCCCTGCAGCATCCCTGCTGTCCCCAATGTCCCCACGTTGTCCCTGTGCTGTCCCCAATGTCCCCATTGTCCCCATGTCCCCCCGCAGCATCCCTGCTGTCCCCTTGTCCCCACCGTCCCCTGTCCCCGCATTGTCCCCGTGCTGTCCCCAATGTCCCCACATTGTCCCCTGTCCCCGCAGCATCCCTACATTGTCCCCAATGTCCCCACATTGTCCCCACATTGTCCCCAATGTCCCCACCGTCCCCTGTCCCCACGTTGTCCCTGCGCTGTCCCCATGTCCCCACATTGTCCCCATGTCCCCCTGCAGCATCCCTGCTGTCCCCAATGTCCCCACATTGTCCCCTGTCCCCGCGTTGTCCCCAATGTCCCCAATGTCCCCTGTCCCCGCAGCATCCCTGCTGTCCTCAATGTCCCCAATGTCCCCACGTTGTCCCCACATTGTCCCCAATGTCCCCAATGTCCCCACATTGTCCCCTGTCCCCGCGTTGTCCCCGCGTTGTCCCCAATGTCCCCAATGTCCCCATGTCCCCCCGCAGCATCTTCGCTGTTCCCTTGTCCCCATGTCCCCGCAGCATCCCTACGTTGTCCCCGCATTGTCCCCTGTCCCCACATTGTCCCCTGTCCCCCCAGCACTGCTTCGAGCTCTACATCCCCAACAACAAGGGGCAGCTCATCAAGGCCTGCAAGACGGAGGCGGACGGGCGCGTGGTGGAGGGGAACCACCTGGTGTACCGGATCTCGGCGCCCACGCGCGACCAGAAGGACGAGTGGATCAAGTCCATCAAGTGCGGGGGGACGGGGGGCCCAGGCGTCCGGGAGAGCTGGGGGAGCGGGGGGTCCCAGGCATCCGGGGGTATCGCGGGGCCCAGGCGTCCGGGAGAGCGAGGGAGCTGGGGGAGCCAGGGGGCCCAGGCGTCTGGGGGAATGGGAGATCCAGGGGAACCGGGGGGCCCTGGCGTCCGGGAGAGCCGGGGGGCCCAGGCGTCCGGGACAGGGGGGCCCAGGCGTCCGGGGGAGCTGGGGGAGCGGGGGCTCCCAGGCGTCCGGGCACAGGATCCAGGGGGGACCCAGGTGTCCAGGTGTATTGGGGGGATCCGGGTGTCTGGGGATATTGGGGGGCCCTGAGGGAGCTGGATGGGCGGGGGTATCAGGGGATCCAGGTGTCCGTGGGTATCGGGGGCCCAGGCGTCCGGGCACAGGACCCAGGGGGGACCCAGGTGTCCAGGTGTATTGGGGAGATCCGGGTGTCCGGGGGGATCCGGGTGTCCGGGGGTATCGGGGGGTTCAGGCGTCCGGGGGCACTGGGGGGATCTGGGCAGCCCCTCACACAGCCCGGGGGGCCCAGGCGTCCGGGCACATAACGACCCCCCCCCCACCCGCAGGCAACAGGGGCCTGGGTGTCCAGGGCGAGGGGGGCCCAGGCGTCTGGGACGGGGGGCCCAGGCGTCTGGGATGGGGGGGCCCAGGCGTCCGGGACAAGGGGGCCCAGGCGTCCGGGACAGGGGGAGCCCAGGCGTCCGGGGCAGAGGGGCCCAGGCGTCCGGGACAGGGGGGGCCCAGGCGTCCGGGACAGGGGGGCCCAGGCGTCCGGGTCGGGGGGGGCCCAGGCGTCCGGGACAGGGGGGGCCCAGGCATCCGGGACAGGGGGCCCAGGCGTCCGGGTGAGGGGGGCCCAGGCGTCCGGGCCTGACGTCCCCCCCAGGGCGGCCGTGAGCGTCGACCCCTTCTACGAGATGTTGGCCGCCCGCAAGAAGCGGATTTCCGTCAAGAAGAAGCAGGAGCAGCCGTGACGGGGGGGGCTGGACCCCCCCACGCTCCCCCCCCCCGGGGACACGCGTGTGCACACGCGTGTGCGGGGCCGGCGCACACGCGACCCCCCCGGCCCCGCTCTGCTGGGCAGAAGCAGGTGGGGGGGGCGCGCACGCGTGTGCCCCCCCCTCGCACACTACCCCCCCCCCCCCCCCGTGTCCCAATTTGGGGCCGCTCTGCCCCCCCCCCCCTTATTTATGGCTCCGGCCCCATTAAACGTGTTGACCTGGGGGGGCTGCTTTGTGGCGGGGGGGGGGCTCGGACGCCTGGGCCCCCCCTTGGCGGCGAAGGGAGGGGGCGGAGCTGAGGCGGCAGCTCGGGTTTATTTTATTGCGCGTTTTGGGGGTAATTACGGTAGCGAGAGGGGAGGCTGCGGCCGGGGGCCCAGGCGTCCGGGCCCCCCCAAGTATCTTCCCCCCTCTCCCGCCAATGGGGGTCGGGGGTTCCCTGGGGATGGGCCCAGGCGTCCGGGAGGGTCCAGCGGTGGGGAGGGGGCTCGAGCAGACGGACCCTTCGCATGGATGGGCCCAGGCGTCCGGGAAGACTCAATGCAGCGGGCCCAGGCGTCCGGGGAGCAGGGGGAGGCCCAAGCATCCTCGTGTGGATGGATGGATGGGCCCAGGCGTCCGGGGAGCAGGGGGGGGCCCAAGCATTCGGACACCCTCGTGTGGATGGGCCCAGGCGTCCGGGGAGGGCCCAGGCGTCCGGGGAGCAGCAGGGGGAGGCTCAAGCATCCTCGTGTGGATGGGCCCAGGCGTCCGGGAAGACTCAATGCAGAGGGCCCAGGCGTCCGGGGAGCAGCGAGGGGGGGGCCCAAGCATCCTCGTGTGGATGGATGGGCCCAGGCGTCCGGGGAGGGCCCAGGCGTCCGGGCGGCCTCCGTGCGGGTGGGCCCAGGCGTCCGGGGGGGTCAGGGACAGGCGTCCGAGGGCAGGACGGTGACGGCCCCGTGCAGCTCCAGGGCGCCCGGGGCCCAGGCCAGCAGGTCCCCGGACGCCTGGGCCCCGCAGGCCGCCAGCGCCCGGATCTCGGTGGCCTCCAGCGCCCGGCTCCAGAGCTGGACGTCGGTGACGTCGCCCACGAAGGGCGGCGAGTCCTGCGGGGACACGGGGACATGTGTGTGGACATGGGGACATGTGTCCTGTGGGGACACGGGGACACGCGTGGGGACACGGGGACACGTGGGGACATGGGGACACATGGGGACACGGGGACACACGTGGGGACACCCATGGGGACATGGGGACATGTGTGGGGGCATGGGGACATGTGTGTCCTGCGGGGACACGGGGACACGTGTGGGGACACAGGGACACCCGTGGGGACATGGGGACACGCACGGGGACACGTGTGGGGACACGGGGACACGTGGGGACATGGGGACACGCGTGGGGACACGCGTGGGGACATGGGGACACGCGTGTCCTGCGGGGACACGGGGACACGCGTGGGGACACGGGGACACGCGTGGGGACATGGGGACACCCATGGGGACACGGGGACATGTGTCCTGCGGGGACATGGGGACACGCGTGGGGACACGGGGACACGTGGGGACATGGGGACACATGGGGACACGGGGACATGTGTGGGGACACGGGGACATGTGTCCTGCGGGGACACAGGGACACGCGTGGGGACATGGGGACACGCGTGGGGACACGGGGACACGCTTGGGTACACACCTGGGGACATGTGTGGGGACACAGGGACACATGTGGGGACATGGGGACACGGGGACACCCATGGGGACACGGGGCCTCTGGGGCACCCAGGTAACACCGGGACATGGGGACATGGGACCAGGACAGCCAGGTGACACCGGGACATGGGGACGTGGGACCTCCAAGACACAGGGACGTGGGACCTCCAAGACATGGGGACATGGGACCAGGTCACCCAGGTGACACCGGGACATGGGGACATGGGACCTTCAGGACATGGGACCCGCCCCTCCCAGGTGTCCCCAGGGTCCCCCCACGTGTCCCCTACCTGGGGGTGGCCGAGCACCAGGTGGCTGCCGGGGGGCAGCGGGTGGCCGGGCGCCAGCCCCTGTCCCCGTCCCCGCGGGGCCCCGTCCTGGAAGCTCTGCCAGGTGCCACCGGCGGCCGCCCAGGTGACACAGATGTGGTGCCACCGCCCGGGGGGCAGCGACAGCCCCAGCGACACCACCTGGGGGCACGGGGGGGTCACCGGAGGGTCCCCTGCCCCATAGATCCACCCACCCAGGGACCCCTTCCCTAGGGATGACGGGGACGTCACCGTGGGGTCCCACCACAGAGCCCCCATCCCATTGACCCCATTAACCAGCAGTGACCACCATTGACCCCCATGGATTCCCATGACCCCCATTGAAGCTTGTTGACCTCCATTGACCCCTGTAGACCCCCCATTGACCCCTGTAGACACCCTGGCCGGTGTCCCCACCCCATTGATCTCTACTGACCCCCATTGACACCCATTGACCTGCATTGACCCTGTAGACCCCCGTAGATCCCCATAGACCCCCCGGCCAGTATCCCCGCCCCATTGATCTCCACTGACCCCTATTGACCCCCATTGACCTGCATTGACCCTGTAGACCCCCGTTGACCCCCTGGCCGCCACCTCCACCCCATTGATCTCCACCGACCCCCATAGACCCTGTAGACCCCCATAGACCCCCTGGCCGGTGTCCCCACCCCATTGACCTCCACCGACCCCCACTGACCCCCATTGACCCGCATTGACCCCCATTGACCCCGTAGACCCCCAGCCATGTCCCCTCCTCATTGACTCCCATTGACCCGCATTGACCTGCATTGACCCCGTAGACCCCCTGGCCGTGTCCCCGCCCCGTTGATCTCCACTGACCCCCCATTGACCCCCATTGACCCCCATTGACCCCGCAGACCCCCAGCCATGTCCCCACTCCATTGATCTCCACTGACCCCCATTGACCCCCATTGACCCCCATTGATGCCTATTGACCCTGTAGACCCCCGTAGACCCCCGGCCGGTGTCCCTGCCCCATTGATCTCCATTGACCCCCATTGACCCCCATTGACCCCCATTGACCCCCATTGATGCCTATTGACCCTGTAGACCCCCGTAGACCCCCGGCTGTGTCCCTGCCCCATTGATCTCCATTGACCCCCATTGATCTCCATTGACCTGCATTGACCCCCATTGACCCCCATAGACCCCGCAGCCCCCCGGCTGTGTCCCTGTCCCATTGATCTCCATTGCCCCCCATTGACCCCCATTGACCCCCATTGATGCCCATTGACCCTGTAGACCCCCGTAGACCCCCGGCCGGTGTCCCTGCCCCATTGATCTCCATTGACCCCCATTGATCTCCATTGACCTGCATTGACCCCCATTGAACCCCATTGCCCCCGCAGCCCCCCAGCTGTGTCCCTGCCCCATTGATCTCCATTGCCCCCCATTGACCCCCATTGACCCCCATTGATGCCCATTGACCCCGTAGACCCCCTGGCCGGTGTCCCCACCCCATTGATCTCCATTGACCCCCATTGATCTCCACTGACCTGCATTGACCTGCATTGCCCCCCATTGACCCCATAGACCCCCCAGCCGTGTCCCCACCCCATTGATCTCCACTGACCCCCATTGACCCCCATTGCCCCCGCAGCCCCCCGGCTGTGTCCCTGCCCCATTGATCTCCATTGCCCCCCATTGATCTCCATTGACCTGCATTGACCCCCATTGACCCCCATTGCCCCCGCTGCCCCCCGGCTGTATCCCTGCCCCATTGATCTCCATTGCCCCCCATTGCCCCCCATTGACCCCCATTGATGCCCATTGACCCTGTAGACCCCCGTAGACCCCCGGCCGGTGTCCCTGCCCCATTGATCTCCATTGACCCCCATTGATCTCCATTGACCCCCATTGACCTGCATTGCCCCCCATTGACCCCATAGACCCCCAGCCATGTCCCCACTCCATTGATCTCCATTGACCCCCATTGACACCCATTGACCCTGTAGACTCCCGTAGACCCCTGGCCGGTGTCCCTGCCCCATTGATCTCCATTGACCCCCATTGATCTCCATTGACCCCCATTGACCTGCATTGACCCCCCATTGACCCCCATAGACCCCGCAGCCCCCCAGCCGTGTCCCTGCCCCATTGATCTCCATTGCCCCCGTTGACCCCCATTGACCCCCATTGCCCCCGCAGCCCCCCGGCTGTGTCCCTGCCCCATTGATCTCCATTGACCCCCATTGATCTCCATTGACCCCCATTGACCTGCATTGACCCCCCATTGACCCCCATAGACCCCGCAGCCCCCCGGCCGTGTCCCTGCCCCATTGACCCCCATTGCCCCCCATTGACCCCCATTGACCCCCATTGATGCCCATTGACCCTGTAGACTCCCGTAGACCCCTGGCCGGTGTCCCTGCCCCATTGATCTCCATTGACCCCCATTGATCTCCATTGACCCCCATTGACCCCCATACCCCGCAGCCCCCCGGCCGTGTCCCTGCCCCATTGATCTCCATTGCCCCCCTTGCCCCCCATTGCCCCCCATTGACCCCCCGCCGTGTCCCTGCCCCATTGACCCCCATTGCCCCCCATTGACCCCCCGGCCGCGTCCCCCGCTCACCTGGCCCGCAGCAGCAGCTCGGCGCGGTGGCCCCCGCGGCCCCGCAGCAGCAGCACCGGGGGCGCCCCACGGCGCCCAGGGCCAGGGGGGTCCCCAGGGCCGGGCCGGGCGCCGGGCGCAGGCGCAGACAGGCCGAGAGCGCCCGCGGGCCCCGGCGCCCCACGGAGCCGGCCCGGGCGCCCGCGCGGCCCCACGGCGCCCCGAACCGCAGCAGGCGCCGGCCGGGGCCACCGGCGGGGCCACCGACGGGGCCACCAACCGGGTCACCAGCGGAGCCACCAACGGAGCCACCAACGGAGCCACCTACGGAGCCACCTACGGAGCCACCAACAGAGCCACCAATGGAGCCACCTACGGAGCCACCTATGGAGCCACCTATGGAGCTACCTACGGGGCCACCAACAGGGCCACCAATGGAGCCACCAATGGAGCCACCTACGGAGCCACCAACGGAGCCACCAACTGGGCCACCAATGGAGCCACCAGCGGGGTCTGCAGCACCAGCAGCCATGGGGGACCCGGCCACCGGCACGGCCTGGAGCCCCCGCCCTGCAGTGTCCCCATCTCTGCAGCCCTGGGTGTCCCCATTCCCAGGTGTCCCCATCCCTGGATGTCCCCATCCCCAGGTGTCACCATCCCTCGGTGTCCTCATCCCTCCCTCCTTGAGTGTCCCCATCCCTCCATCCCCAGGTGTCCCATCCCTGGGTATCTCCATCCTTGGGTGTCCCCATCCCTGGATGTCCCCATTCCCAGGTGTCCCCATCCCTCCATCCCCAGGTGTCCCCATCCCTGGGTATCTCCATCGTTGGGTGTCCCCATCCCCAGATGTCCCCATCCCCAGGTGTCCCCATCCTTGAGTATCTCCATCCTTGGGTATGTCCATCCCCAGGTGTCCCCATCCCCGGGCGTCCCCATCCCGGGTGTCCCCATCCCTCTATCCTTGGGGTATGGCCATTCTTGGGTGTCCCTATCCCCAGGTGTCCCCATCCTTGGGTATCTCCATCCTTGGGTATCTCCATTCTTGGGTGTCCTCATCCCCAAGTGTCCCCATCCCCCAGTGTCCCCATCCCTCCATCCCTGGGTGTCCCCATTCCCAGGTGTCCCCATCCCTGGATGTCCCCATCCCCAGGTGTCACCATCCCTCGGTGTCCTCATCCCTCCTCCTTGGGTGTCCCCATCCCTCCATCCCCAGGTGTCCCCATCCCTGGGTATCTCCATCCTTGGGTGTCCCCATCCCTGGATGTCCCCATCCCCAGGTGTCCCCATCCCTCCATCCCCAGGTGTCCCATCCCTGGGTATCTCCATCCTTGGGCGTCCCCATCCCCAGGTGTCCCCATCCCCAGGTGTCCCCATCCTTGGGTATCTCCATCCCCAGGTATCTCCATCCTTGGGCATCCCCATCCCCAGTTGTCCCCATCCCCAGGTGTCCCCATCCCAGGTGTCCCCATCCCCAGGTGTCCCCATCCTTGGGTATCTCCATCCCTGGGTATCTCCATCCTTGGGTGTCCCCATCCCCAGGTGTCCCCATCCCCAGGTGTCCCCATCCCCGGCTGTCCCCCCCCGGGCTGTCCCCATGTCCTCACCTTCGTCTCGGTGGTGGCCGCTGTCCCCCGGGTGGCCCTGGCCGGGATCCCAGCGGTTCTCGTGGGCGCTGGCGCGGAGGTGGCCGTGGCCACCGTGGAGGTTGCCATGGCGACTCCACAGGTTGCCATGGTCGCCGTGGTGACCGTGCAGGTCGCCGTGGTCGCTCTGCTTGCCGTGGTCACCGTGGGGGTTGCCATGGTCACCGTGGTCACCGTGGGGGTTGCCGTGGTCACCGTGGTCACCGTGCTCGTCATGGTGGTCGCCATGGTTGCCACGGTAGTCGTCATGGTGACCGTGGAGCTTGTTGTGGTCCCCGTGCTTGCCGTGGTGGCCGCCGAGGTGGCCGTCGTGGTGCCCGTGGAGCTTGTTGAAGTCACCGTGCTTGCTGCGGTCCCCACCGCGGTGGTCACCGTGGTGGCCGTCGTGGTCGCCGTGGTGGCCGTGGAGCTTGCTGCGGTCCCCATGCTCGCTGTGGTCACCGTGGTGGCCATGGAGCTCGCCGTGGACATCGTGCTTGCCGTGGGCACCACCGTGGTGGTCCCTGTGGTGGTCCCTGTGGTCACCATGATGGTCTCCATGGTCACCATGGCGGTCCCCATGGTCATCATGGTGGTCCCCATGGTTGCCCTGGCGGTCCCTGTGGTCCCCGTGGTGGTCCCTGTGGTCACCGTGATGGTCTCCATGGTCACCATGGCGGTCCCCATGGTCATCATGGTGGTCCCCATGGTGGTCCCCATGGTCATCATGGTGGTCCCCATGGTTGCCCTGGCGGTCGCTGTGGCCACCATGCTTGCTGTGGTCACCATGGTGGTCTCCATGGTCATCATGGTGGTCCCTGTGGTGGCCATAGAGCTTGCTGTGGTCATTGTGCTTGCTATGGTGGTTCCCGTGGTGGTCACTGTGGTGGTCACTGTGGTCCCCATGGTGGCCCTCACGGTGGCCATAGGGCTTGATGTGGTCGCCATGGTGGTCTCTGTGGTGGCCATAGAGCTTGCTGTGGTCACTGTGGTGGCCATGATGGTCCCCGTGGTTGTCACTGTGGTGGCCATGATGGTCCCCATGATGGCCGTGGAGCTTCATGTGATCCCCATGGTGGTCCCCATGGTGGCCATGGAGCTTGCTGTGGTCATCGTGCTTGCCGTGATGGTCCCCGTGGTCACCGTGGTGGCTGTGGTGGTCCCCATGATGGCCGTGGGGCTTCATGTGGTCCCCGTGGTGGTCACTGTGGTCACCGTGGTGGCCGTGGTGGTCCCCATGGTGGCCATGGAGCTTGTTGTGGTCATCGTGCTTGCTATGGCCACCACCATGGTGGTCACTGTGGTCACCATGGTGGCCGTGATAGTCCCCATGATGGCCATGGGGCTTCATGTGGTCCCCGTGGTGGTCACTGTGGTCACCATGGTGGTCGTGATGGTCCCCATGGTGGCCATGGATCTTGCTGTGGTCATCGTGCTTGCTATGGCCACCACCATGGTCATCCCCGTGGTCACCATGGTGGCCATGATGGTCCCCATGATGGCCATGGGGCTTCATGTGGTCCCCATGGTGGTCACCATGGTGGCCGTGATTGTCCCCATGGTGGCCATGGAGCTTGCTGTGGTCACCGTGGTGGCCATGATGGTCCCCGTGGTGGTCACTGTGGTGGCCGTGGTGATCCCCATGGTGGCCGTGGACCTTGCCATGGTCATCGTGCTTGCCATGGTGGTCCCCATGATGGCTGTGGTGGCCATGGTGGCCCTGGTGGTGGCCATGGTGGTCCCCATGGTGCTCCCCGTGGTGCTCCCCATGGTGGCCATGGTGGTCCCCGTGGTGGCCATGGTGGCCATGGTGGTCCCCATGGTGGTCCCCATGGTGGTCCCCGTGGTGGCCCTGCTGGTGGCCCTGGTGCCAGGGGGGCATCTGCAGGTGGCCCGGGGGCTTCCCCAGGGCCTCGCGCAGCCCCGACGCGTTGCCCAGCTGGGGGGGGGGGCAGCGTCAGCACCTGCCCCATAGCGCCCTGTGCTGCCCCCCAAGCCGCCCTATGGGCCCTATAATGACCCATAGACCCCCCCGCCTGCCCCATAGCGCCCCGTGCTGCCCCATAGCGCCCCGTGCTGCCCCCTAAGCCACCCTATGGGCCCTATATTGACCCATAGATCCCCCCACCTGCCCCATAGACCCCCCCATCCTGCCCTATAGACCCTATACTGCCCCATAGCTCCCCATCCTGCCCTATAGACCCTACACTGCCCCATAGCCCCCCCATCCTGCCCTATAGACCCTACACTGCCCCATAGCTCCCCCATCCTGCCCTATAGACCCTATACTGCCCCATAGCTCCCCATCCTGCCCTATAGACCCTACACTGCCCCATAGCCCCCCCATCCTGCCCTATAGACCCTATACTGCCCCATAGCTCCCCATCCTGCCCTATAGACCCTATACTGCCCCATGCCCCCCCCCATCCTGCCCTATAGACCCTACACTGCCCCATAGCCCCCCCATCCTGCCCTATAGGCCCTAACCTGCCCTATGGACCCGCTCCTGCCCCCCATCCTCCCTATAGACCCTACACTGCCCCATAGCCCCCCCATCCTGCCCTATAGACCCTATACTGCCCCATAGCTCCCCATCCTGCCCTATAGGCCCTACACTGCCCCATAGCCCCCCTATCCTGCCCTATAGACCCTACACTGCCCCATGCCCCCCCATCCTGCCCTATAGACCCTACACTGCCCCATAGCTCCCCATCCTGCCCTATAGACCCTACACTGCCCCATAGACCCCCCCCATCCTGCCCTTCCCCCCCCCAGGTTATTAATAGCAGCCCCCGGAGCTGCCCCGGTTAATCCCCCCCCCCCCGGGGTTAATTAGAGCCGCCGCTAACGAAGGTCCTGACCCCGCCCAGGGGCCCAGGCGTCCGGGCCCCCCCCCCCCCCCCCCGCGGCTTTAGCCCCGTGATCCTCTTTGGGACCATCTGCCGGGGGGGGGGGCGGGGGGGGCCCGGACGCCTGGGCCCTCTGCCCTGAGCAACCCCCTCCCCCCCCCGGACAGGGGGCCCAGGCGTCCGGGGGGGCACAAGGATGGGGGGGGGGCAGGGGGAGCGGAGCAGGGGGCGTGGGGGGGGTCCTTGCACGGGGGGGGGTCCTTGCACGGGGGGGGGCTCCTTGCACGGGGGGGTCCTTGCACGGGGGGGGTCCTTGCACGGGGGGGGGGGCTCCTTGCACGGGGGGGGTCCTTGCACGGGGGGGTCCTTGCATGGGGGGGGTCCTTGCACGGGGGGGGGGTCCTTGCACGGGGGGGGGGGGCTCCTTGCACGGGGGGGGGTCCTTGCACGGGGGGGGGTCCTTGCACAAGCGCTGCTTGCACGGGGGGCTGTTGCACAAGGACCCATTGCACAAGGGACAATTGCACAAGCAGCCTTTGCACAAGTCCCGATTGCACAAGGGAGCATTGCAAGCCTTGCACAAGCGGCTCTTGCACAAGGGCTCCTTGCACGAGGGCTGTTGCACAAGGAGCCATTGCATGAGGGGTGATTGCACAAGCAGCTCTTGCACAAGGACCCCTTGCACAAGTCCCCCCTATTGCACGAGTTCCCCCATTGCATAACTCCCCTTGCACAAGTCCCCCTTTGCAGAATTCCCCCTTGCACGAGTCCCCCTGCAAGAGTCCCCTTGCACAAGCCCTCCGTGCACAAGTTCCCCCATTGCACAAGTCCCCCTTGCACAACCCCCCCCATTGCATGAGTCCCCCCTTGCACAAGCCCCCATTGCACAAGTCCCCCTTGCAAAAGTCCCTCCCTTGCACAAGTCCCCCCCATTGCACAATTCTCCTTGCACAAGTGCCCCCTTGCATGAGTCCCCCTTTGCACGAGTCCCCCCCCGCACAAGTGCCCCCTTGCACAACTCCCCCCAATTGCATGAGTCCCCCCTTGCACAAGCCCCCATTGCACGAGTCCCCCCCTTGCACAAGTGCCCCTCCTTGCACTAGTCCCTCCTTGCACAAGTCCCCCCATTGCACAATTCTCCTTGCACAAGTGCCCCATTGCACGAGTCCCCCTTTGCACGAGTCCCCCCCCCTTGCACGAGTCCCCCCCCTTGCACGAGGCCCCGCCCCTTGCACGAGGCCCCGCCCCCTACCTGCAGCTGCTCCAGGTGCTGCCTCAGGGCGTCCAGGGCCCTTCGCGCCGCCCCGGGCGGGGGCTCCCCGGCGCTGACGTCATCGGTGACGCCATCGGTGACGTCACCGGCGGCCCGGGCCTGGCAGCGCGCCAGCTTGGCGCCCAGCTCGGCCAGCGCCCGCCGCAGCCGCGCCACCTCCGCTGACGTCACCTCCTCCAGCGGTGACGTCACGGCCTCCAGCGACGACGTCACGCAGCCCCCCCCCGGCGGCAGCGGGGTGCACACGAAGCGCGGCAGCTCCGCCCCCCCCGCCGCCGCCCACAGCCCCGCCCACAGCAGCGCCAGCCCCGCCCACTGCATGGCCCCGCCCGCGGCGGGGGGCGGGGCTTGCACGCGCGCGAGCAACGCGCCCCCCCCCTTGCACGTGGGCGATGGGACGGGCGGGGGGGAGGGGGGTCTCACACACGCGGGTGCGACGCTGCCCTTGCACGCGCACGGCGCTGCAACGCGGCCCCCTTGCACACGCGCGTGCAACGCCCTCCCCTTGCACACGCACGTGGGTAACACACCTGGGTACCTCCCCCTTGCACGGGTGCCCAATGCACCTCACTCGCGTGTGCAAAACCCCTCCCTGCCCCCCCTGCACGGTGGTGCAAGGGGCTCTCCTTGCACACGCGCGTGCAACGCCCTCCCCTTGCACGTGGGTAACACACCTGGGTACCTCCCCCTTGCACGGGTGCCCAATGCACCTCACTCGCGTGTGCAAAACCCCTCCCTGCCCCCCCTGCACGGTGGTGCAAGGGGCTCTCCTTGCACACGCGCGTGCAACGCCCTCCCCTTGCACGTGGGTAACACACCTGGGTACCTCCCCCTTGCACGGGTGCCCAATGCACCTCACTCGCGTGTGCAAAACCCCTCCCTGCCCCCCCTGCACGGTGGTGCAAGGGGCTCTCCTTGCACACGCGCGTGCAACGCCCTCCCCTTGCACGTGGGTAACACACCTGGGTACCTCCCCCTTGCACGGGTGCCCAATGCACCTCACTCGCGTGTGCAAAACCCCTCACTGCCCCCCCGCACGGTGGTGCAAGGGGCTCTCCTTGCACACGCGCGTGCAATGCACCTAGGTCACTTTCTTGCTCGTGTGCAATGCCCAACGCTTGCACGTGCTGGTGCAAGGCTCCCGGCTGCCTCTCCTTGCACGTGCACGGGCTTTGCACGCACGCGTGCAATGCACCGGGCTGTCCTTGCACACGCAATGCACCTACTGTGCACAAGCGCTGCAGCACCCTAGGAGGGCACGCGTTGGTGCAACAGGACGCGACACACTGCCTTGCACGTGCATGGGGGAGGCGGCGTGTTCCCCTTGCACACGCGTGTGCAATGCACCTACATGGCCTCCCTTGCACATGTACAACTGATCCAATAGGAGGGCACACGCTGGTGCAATGCACCTCGCTGCCCTTGCACGGGCGGTGCAAGGTGTTCTCCTTGCACACGTGTGTGCAATGCACCGACTGTGCTCCCCTTGCACGTGTGCAAGTGATGCAGAGCCCTAGGATTGCACACGCACGTGCAATGCACCGCCCTGCTGCTCCCTACGCAGGCACGGGCAGAGCAACCTGCTCTCCTTGCACACGCGTGTGCAACGCACCCCTCTCCCTGCCCTTGCACGTGCACCAGCAATCAACCCTGCTGTCCTTGCACACCCTTGTGCAATGCACCGGTCCCCCTTGCACGAGCAATGCAGCGTGCTCTCCTTGCACACGCGTGTGCAATGCACTGTCCCCCCTTGCACGCGCACGTGCAC
>NW_028289092.1:0-65657 GCF_059628265.1 Tinamus guttatus | reverse complement strand
GTCAGTAAATGCACAGTGGGCAAACAGTGGCTCACCATACTGAGGCTTTTGCCATGGTAGTAGCATCAGTTCAAGATGTTTTGGGGTCTACTTATTCACTGTGGCTAGGAGGAAGAAATGAGTAAAAGTTAGAGACTCGTTTTGTGCCTGATAGGCAGGTATCTTTTTTGCTGCTGTCTGTTATTGACTAGATGACATTGACTGTGATGCTTCAAACACCGTAATTCATCAGACAGATGCTGACTAGATACTTGTTCATTGTTTATTTATGAGCAGGGAAAGATTTCCAAAGGTATTCAGATAATTCAGAAGCCAGCAATCAATGCACACACACACATATATATTTATATTATAAAACAATAAACTTGAGCTTATTATATTACAATTATAATACATACCAAAATTAAGTTTGCTTGAACAAGGGGCAAAAATGAACCCTCAAAAGGTAAACTGTTGTTACTGAAGGAATTACCCATTCAGGATGGACTCAGCTGCCTAACTCCTCATTAATTATTTATCAATTCCTTGGAAGGAAAAATCTACTATATAGTGAATTCACATCAATATTTAATATAGCAGTGCCTGAAGCGCTGGACTGAGTTTCTCACTTGTGCAGATGGCATAAGCAAAGTGTATGCTGCCATATCCCAGTGTAGGGATAATAGGGGAAATCTCAGATAAATCCCAAGGTTTCTTTCTTTTGCTAAGGTTTACTAGTCTATATATGTCTTAGATTCGTTAATGACCTGTTGCTGAGCATTTCTGCAAGGCTCATGTCAGTCCTTCTAGACTCAGAGCAAGTGCATTTATTGATCACCAAGCATTTTTATCTGAAAGCCAGGAATGCACCATATTGACTTAATGCTACCATCTTCTGGTTTGGACAGTGCCTTTGCTATCTTCGTTAGTTGTCTGTTTGTTTGGATTTTGTTGTGTGATAAAACTGTCACATTTGAGGTTTTTGATCTTACTGCCTCGGTTTTGGTCTCCAATGTATGAAACAGACTGTAGAAAAGTAATTGAGACATCTTCATTAATATCATTTCCCTTCAGTTTTATAACCATCCATCACAGTCAGAAAACTTCAGCAAAAGTTTGCTAGCTCTTTTTCTATTTCTATACTGTCTGACTGCCTGTCCCATTCCTAATTTTAGATATTCTGCCATCCTTGTTAAATTTCCAGCTGCCAGATTACAGCTAAATTAGTTTTCATCACACTATTAGCCAAGCTTCACTTCTCAAACTCTTCCATTTTTCAGTGTCCAAGACCAATTCCTGACCTAGCATGACACAGCTGCAGGGACAGAGGAACATATTAGTGCTTTACTCTGACAGCATCATATCTACCTAACCAGTCCTGATACAGAAGTGTAAGAATTTGTTTTGCACAGCTCTGTGGCAGAAGATTATCAGGGTACTTGGCAAATATGGACTTCAGGAAGTGAGGCGCTGTCATCACCAGGAAAGGAGGTTTGTTTTATTTGGTCACAAGACAGCAGAGACTTCCCCAGGTCTTCCTCAGATCTACTATATGGGGAAGAGAAAATGTCAGATGTGAATTTCTAGAAAATACTAATAAAACAACTCAAATTAATACTATTTTAAATTTTACCTGAAGTAGCTATTATTTTCTTAGCTCCTGCATCACCCTGTTCATTCCAAGCTAATGATTCTGCTTTGGGCTGACTGCAAAGACATCCTGCTTTGAGATGAAGACATATCCTTCAAGACATTTTTCCCAGAAACCTCATACATGGTACCCATTCATTCCTATTTAGACTTGAGGTAATCTCCATTACCTAGCTGCCACAGCAGGCAAATAGGGAACAGACCTGAAGAATTGCACAGAAGTGCCTGTTCTCAAAGCTCTCTCTCATACCCAACAACTTGCTAAATCCTTTGCAGCCAGTGGTGATGAGATATGAATTTAGTCTTTCATTAATAGTAAGCTAATTTGATTTCCTCACAACCTCAAAATATTTTGCCTTTAATTCCTTTCCTCTAGCTTCTCATATTGCTCCATGATGATCATTCATTCTCTTTTTGTTTCATTTTAAAACCATATGGGAGAGCAGTGGCAACCTGCCATGAAGGTTGGGCTTATTCTCAAATTCCACTTCATTCTTTAGTCTCCTCAAGATTTATTAGAAAATTTTGTCTTATGTACTGCCCAGTCTTTCTGCCAGATGTACACGGAAGCTTTTAAAATCAGAGCAATCTATCTGTCAGGGGGATTGCCAGTGAACTCTTTACAACGTTGACCTGTTAATCTAAGGCTGTCATTCAGAAAGCAGAACGCTTTGCGGTTCTGGTAGGAGGTTCTCAGAAAGCATATGGTTTGACAAAAAGTGGCTAGAATTGGAAAAATACATAAACAACTCACAGAAAGATGAAAATAGAAATAATGATACTTGATAAAAATTAAAAAATAAATGATAACATTTGCCAGTTGTCATTATTGCTTTCAGATAACGGGGCTTTGACTCAGATAATGTCTACATTTCTTTTTACCTAGGTAAAAGTGGGAGAAGGCGTCATATATACAGTAGGAAAATCAATCCCTTCAAAATGACCATGCTGTATTTTACGCATTTGTTTTGCTAGCTGGAGAATTCTGAATTCATAAAGTAGTCAAAAGATTTACAGTCAACTATAGACAGCATAAAATCATTTGAGGATGTTAGCAGCCAATGCCCATTCCTAATTTAAGTCTCTTGCTTGCTTGCACCCTTTTCTGATGCCCAGACTGTGTAAACTATACCTTCTGTCCCAGTCTGTCTGTTTTGGATATGCATTTTGACTGTCAAAGAAATGAATATAATTGTATGTGAAATGTTCACTATGGTGCAGATTGAACATTTTCTCGTTTTCTATTTTTCCTCGGACGGGGAATTAAAATATGCTCAACAATTAGTGTTCGTGCACAGCTCTTCTGAATCCAGGAGCAACAGGAAATTATTGGCCTGATTTTATAATTTCAGATAAACCATTTTTCACTGTGTTTGGGACTTGGTTAAGACTCTGAGTTTCTAGTGAGGACTCTGCCTCTCCGCAAACTAGCAGGGCATTTTGGAATGGAGGTTTCTGTTCAGAACGAGAGGGCATCCTGTAGGCAGGGATGTGAGAAGGAGGCTTGGGATACCCTGCTCCTCTCTCTGGAATGGCCCCACATCTGCAGGAAAGGGCTGCAAGGCAGCTTACATCATGAAGAGTGGTTGCCCTTTGCATCATATGCAAAGGTATATGCATCATATGCAAAGGTATATGCATCATATGCTACCTGGCTCCCCACATTTGGGGCGTGCATTTGGGATGCAGCAGCTGCACTCTTCAGGAGGAGGCTGGTAAGCAGAAGTGGAAATGGGAGGTCTGGCCCTTTGATAAACCCACACTTTTCTGTAAAGGTTCTTTTTTTTTTTCTTTTTTTTTTAATTTGTGAGGATTCTTGCTTTTGAGAGTGCAATTGTGATTTTTTAGTGCATACACACTCATGTATAGACACATAAAGATATATACTATATATACATACACATATTAAGAGATTCATTCTATAACAACAAGGTTATACGTTCCCTGTGGCAGCAACTCTGCCTACCTCTGTTTATGTAACACTAATTCACTGGGGCATCACATGTAAGCGATCGGCTCAAGCCTTCCAGTCAAACGCAGGAACAGTATCATGACAGAGCTGCGTGGAATCGTTCATTTAGCCTATATGCATTTGTAACACTGTTAAAATAATCCAGAAATCAGGAATGTTTCCCAGAGGAATTCTGTGGTCTTAGATGGGTATTTACTTTGAGATTTTTGCCTGCAAGGAGTTAAAATAAACCTAAGCCTTATCTTAAGCATATCAGCCTTCTCTGATATTTACAGAAGTTCAAGAAAAGGGGCCATAATCCATCTAAAGAGTGTAGGATGTTTTTTTTCTAATTTTTGGACTAAAAGATTTCGTGTGTTGCACAGATGCTACAGTCCATGGCCCTGAGGATGTTCCTGTTGCATTAAGAACATGAGAGCAGATACATTGGGTCAGAGCAAAGGTTTGCCTTGTCCACCAGCCTGTTGTGAGTGTCGTCAGGGTCACTTGGAAAAAAAAGGTGTCAGAGCAGGATAAGCATAAAATAGACCTGGATGGCAAATGAGCACTGACTTCACTGTTAGAAGTACTCAGTCCCATGTATACATCTCTACTGTATTTTTAGTATGCTCTCTGCTTCTTCAGGTTGGTGTGATATGGGCAAAACAGCCTATGCCATCTCTGCTGTTTTCTTTCCTGATGACCTCACTGGTGCATTAGCTAAAGTGCATGTGTCTTAACATAATTGTTTTTCTCTCTCTGTGGAAATAACTGCAAAATCGCTATGGGTCAGGTCACATCAACCTAGTCCAATAAGACAGAGTCACAACTAGTTTTGATCATTTTGATTTGAAACTTCTTCTAATTAAATTCAAAAACATGTATTGAAAGAGTGTAAACCCCATGAAGGGAGAAGAATTGTTTAGGGATATAGCTAGCAAGGATGTCAGAAGATTAAAGTAAGAGGAAATGCAGCTTGAATGTCAGAGTAAAAATTTTCATGGTTAGAGCTGTAAGATTACGGAACAGCCTCCGAAGAGAAGGTGAGGATTCAACACTTGGCATTTGAAACTCCATTGGCAAAATCACTAGAGAACATACCAGAGGGAGCTTTTCTTTCTCAGTTTCCTACAGCGTATAATTTATTTTAAATCTACTGTATTTGTTTATAATACTGTTTCTACCTAACTCCGGGAGACTTTGTTTTTCCTGTCTCTGATGCCTTTATCATTATCTTAAAAGCAAGAAAAAATTATAAAGAATGCCATTGATGTTATTAAATATGAAATATATTTCCAAGTGGAAAATACAGCTAACCAATGCAAGGTAAAAAAAACTGAATCAAATGCAGCTTATTCGTTGTTTGGATGAGCATGAAGATGGCAGTCCCAAAGGAATAGATGCCACTGGAAAAGAAAGAGATCATGTTCCTACGGAAAAGTAACAAAGCAAGGTGAGGGGGAGAGGACTGTTCTAGTAAGCTTGAAACAATGCAAGAAGCAGGAAAGGAGCAGAGGAAAAAGAAAATGTCGGGGAAAAGAAAAAGTCTTGTGAAAGAAATCCTTGAAAGATGCAGACGCCCAAGGCACAGGATCAAAAAAATGCTAAAGCATGTAATTCTACAAAAATATGGTGCAGAGAGAGCAACACTACTTATTTATATGTATAGTCTCCCCAAAATTCAAAAAATATATATTTCTGGGATAGGGGAATGTCTCTGGATTGGCACATGACGCTCCTGTGAATGAAGAGTCTGGTATTACTATTTACGATGCCTGAGGGGATCAAAAGGCGGCAAAGTATTCATCTATGCTACTATTATAAGCGTAACATATATGCAACAAAATGTTGGTCATTTTGACAGATTGAGAGGTTGTGTATCTCTTTAAAGAAGAGCAGTGGCTTTTAGGAAATGTTCAGTGAAGAACTTCAGGAAAGAATGTGAAATAGAAAAGCAGGTTATTACTGACTTCCCATACTTGCACTTTTGGCTCAGTTTATCAAAGAGAAGTTTTGGTAAGAGGGAATCAAAAGCATCAACTAGTGGAGAAGACACTGGATTATAAAAGAATATTTTTTATTTTGTAGCTAACAAAAGCTAAATGAAATCAAAAGGGATAAAAGCTGAAGCACAGCAAATTTGATCCAGTTGTGTAACAAATAGTTTTATTGTATTATCAAGTTCCAGCTGGATATCACATTGTCCATCCTCGAACTTTTTAACCCAAGACCGGACATAATTTTAGGAGAGAAACTTTTAAACAATCACATGATCCATGTGAAGAGGAATTTATATGTGACATGCAATATCAGACAGGTTATTGCAATAGCTCCTTCTGGTATTTAAAAATATGAGCTTAAGTTTTTTTTTTTTAATTTAGTGCCTTTCATGTGAGAGATTTTAAGTGCTCAGTGAGCACTAATGAACTGCTCAACACTTGTGAGAAGTAAGTAATTATTATTATTATATCTACTTCGCAGATATATGTAAACCGTGGTTCAGAAGCTAAAAGTGAATTGTGCAGGATTGTGCAACAAGCAAGGATCAGATAAAGGGCTCTTGGAAAAAGTAGGCTCTGAGTACTGCACTGGAAGTACAGTAACTACACTATCCTGGGCAGGACAACTTTTGTCTTCTAATTTCTTAATGGCCAGGTGGCATTAATTAAGTATTTACAATGGTAAAGGAATAAATCTGAAATGAGGAGGTGAGGGGCTAGAAGGTAGATCTGCATAGCTGAAAGATTAGTGACAAAATACCAGCTAGAGAACAGAGTTTATTAAACCAAAAAAAAAAAAAAAAGAGGTGATATTAATAGTTTAGGGTGCGGTGTTTTCTTTTCTAAAGAAGACGGTGGAACACATTTGTAAAGACTCTAAAAGGCACTATTTATTGAAGCTACTCACCACCGACAAGCGCGCTCCGACTCTCCACTCCCAATCTGATTAAATACAGCTTTGTGTGCTGCGATATCACTATGCAGGGTGTCCATAAATCCTGGCCTGGACTATGCGCCATTAAAATTTTGGGGCAAAATACTGATTTCACCGCAGTCTGTGGCACTCAGTCCGTGCAGTCAGTCTTTTAATCTTGTGTTGCTCCCAAGCCTCAGTCCAAATTAGAGTTTTCACTGCTTATTACATTTTATTTCTCCCCTTATGCTTGTCCGGGGAGTAATTTCTCCCTCAGCATCCTGTTAAATTGGCCCACTGAGAGCCCTGGGAGAGTGCAATGAAAGCTCTGTGGCATGCCTACTGCAGTGTTTTCTGTCCAGCATAATTCCTGATTCCAGGAGTTTGGTCCTAATACAGCTCACGGTGGAACAGTATTTTGGGTACCCCTGGGGAACGAAGATGGTACAGCTTCCACCGCTCTGCCTTCTTGATGGGATGAGTCCTTCAGGACCCATGATAGCCCTAAGCAAGCCCACCACAGGCCACCCAAGAACAGCAGAGGAAAAGTCACAAAACAGAATTATAGTTTTCAGAGTGACACTATTATAACACTGTGTTTGTGGGTGACAACTGGCTGAGCTAGCAGAGATTGGTGATCCAGAGCTATTCCTACCTCCGGGAACCTACAGAGCTGGCACAGCTGCAGATGTGAAACAGATGCTCCAACAAAAGTACCAAACTCAAATGCCTCTGAGCTTCCAACAAAAGGGGGAATATAACACTGTTTATGATCTTCCTTTTTAACATGTGTTTAAACTGCTGAGTATCTAAATGTGACACTTAATAATTTTTGTTCCTGTGAGGCCATGGTGTCAATTTGTAGTCCAGTGTTTTTTTTAGAAACGAAGAACATGTAAAAGGAAAGGATCTCCTAGCACTGAGGCTATGAATCCAATGCTGCCATAGGTAACCATGTCACATAACCACCTCTACATACTTGCTTCCCAGTACTACTTAAATAACCATAGGCTGGTTTATCACTGCTAGATTGCTATGACTTCTGTGCCTGTTTGAATCATCCTCTGTTTGCATATAACGTCAAGTAAAATTGCTAATATAAAACTGAATATAATGCATTATTTCATTCTGATTCACGTTCAGCCTCATATATTTCCCCTTGTCTACAGCAGCTATATTTTCCATGTATTCTACTGCATTCTTCTTGACTAACCAAGGTCTATTTTTGATACTTGCAGCGTGCAACAAATCAAAGAATTTTCTCCTCTGGACTAAAAATTTCAAGTTTCTGATATCCATTAATATGTATATATTTTTAGGCTAGTTGTGAATAAAACACATTTACATTATGTGATTTGGCACTGTATTCTAAGATGCAATGACATTTAGCTGCACATGGCAGATATCCTCTCTGGTGCTGTTAGGCTACTTACTCACGCTGAGTGATATCCCAGTTTACTGAAGTTCAGGAGGAATTTTGCCTGTCTTTCTGAGTAGACCAAATCTAAACTTCCAACTGTAAAAGGTCTAGTCCTGTACACACGATGCAGAAGTTCCTGGCAAGGAAAGCTAAATGCTTTCAATCAATTGTTATGCATATGCCGTGCAAATAATAGCATATTGTGTATGTAGAAACTCTGTGCAAGTCTGAGAGCTTTTCCTATCTTTTGATGTTAAACTGCCACTCCTTTTAAATGCACACTACCAAATTACAGCCAGCTCTTATAAACCAGCAACAAAAGGAAAAAGAAACTAGAGGCTATCAGAGTAATACAAGCACAGCTATAGCTGTCAAATGTAACCTGACTTGTTTTTTTAAGTGTAGTTCCTTACATGAGTATAAAAAAAAACAAAGATAAATACAGTAGATGAGGAAAAGGAGAAAGGACAGTAGAAGTATATTAGGAAACAATACAACAAAGCATCTGAGTTTTTTCAACTCTCTAAAGGGCTGTGTCATGCAAGGGTCCTATTCTTTCCCAACTTTTTTTTTTCTCTTTAAATACTTCCAAATAGTCTTAATATATTCCATCTATGCTCAGAGGAAATAATGAACTGACAAGTAGATGATACTTTGAAGGGATTAACTGACTGCTGCGGAACAAACTAGATCAGCTGCAAACTAAACGAAAAACTTATTATTTATAGTTCCTTCCCGACAGAAAAGCAATATAGCCAAAATTAAGTAGTGTTTTTTTTTTTTGTAAATTGTAGCTATTTTGATAAACAGTGCTGTCAAAGCAACAAACGTGAATGCCACAAACTCTAGATCATTCACTTTCATGTAAGCTTTACAAGGTTTCTTGTGCGAACACTTCATAGTTAAAGTATGCCTTCCCTTAGGGATCACACAAGCATTTAATTTTTGTTTTGGCTTTGGGCCCATTGTGTTTATGAGGTTCTTTGGAGAGGGGAATTGATGACCACAAAGGAAAATTTGAGAGTTACTTATTTTAAACTGTGGTTGTAACTTTTCAGGATTTTCAGGAGAGAAAAAAAAAAAAAAAGAAGAGGCAAAAAACCCTTTCTCCCAGATACATACGTATATAAAAAAGAAACTTAGCTACAGAAATATTTTGGAGTTTCATATTTAGCCTACCAATATAAAGAGTCAATATCAGGCTTTATTTCAAAGGTTTATTTATTGTGCTGTAATGATACCCTTTGTTGTCTTGTGCAGTTACTTTAAAACGCCGTGTGCTACACATTTCTTGATCTACAACACACATTTCCGTAGGCAAGCACAAATTTGCAGGTACAACTTCAGCTCAGTCGATTATTCCTGGATTTTTTCATGTAACCTCTGGGCTATGAATGGTGACTTATTGTATATTTTATCAATCTTGAGTTCTCTGTCACACCAGATTTCAATTGAAAATCACTGGCATTCCCGCCTAGGTCCTGTGCTACAAGACATGCTCTTAGAGGCAAGCGCTGTGCAAGAGAAATCCTGTTGTGGCAGGTCTACAGGACACTGCCCAGGCTCTGCTGAATTCACTGCTATGTCTTTTCTTGCAAGCCGCTTTTCTGACATTTTGCACAGACTCTGGGCTCAGGCAGGCATGTTTTCTAATGCACCCCTTTCCTTCCAGCATAACTCGCAGAAGATTTAGGTGCTGTGGGCTGAATCTTGTTGAATTCAGTCCCATAAAACTCTAGGCATCCTCAGCTGCTCTGGAGGTTATTAAGAACCGAATGTGCTCAGCGGGCGAGGGGCTCCCCCAGTGCCTTGCAGAGGCTGAGGTTTGAGTGCGCGTGGCTGCAGGGCGCTTGCAGTGCTGGAAGCAACATACCTTCGCCTGCCTGCTAGGCCAGGGAGGCAAAAGCGGAATTTAACCTTGCAAATTTGCTAAATTGGAAGATGTGGCACTAAGTAACCGTTGAAGTTCTGACAGAAGTCACCTTCTTGTACATGTTAAAGAAATGCCAAGCTGGTAAAATCTTAGGTAACTTACATAAAAAAAAAGTGATTTTTGACCTCCACTGTCATATTCTGGTTTATCGTTTTTTTCTTTTGCTTTCCTTTTTTATTTCCTGAATTAAAGTTCGATAGCTGTGCAAAACTAATTGTTAATCCTGTTTTCTGGCTCAGAGAAAATGTAGCAATATTTGCACAGTAGATAACATCAGTTGTCAGCCAAAATGAAAATATCTTTACTGTCATCACTGATATCAAATTAGTTGCAACCTTTACAACCACATGATTTTTCACTGGTTATGCCGTTTGCGTGTTGACAAAGGATTTCAGAAGTATATAACAATTAGAGTTTGTTTTCTCCTGTTTATGCAAAAATGCTAAATGCTGTGGCATAAGGAATAGACAGCAGATTTTACAAGATATTAATAACCCCTTCTCACCAAGAGATCTCCTCAGGAATTCTTTTTGTGATCTACTCTTTTATGATTTATCAGTAGTTACTCAATTCTTGACTTTGGCACGCCTCTTTACAGTTGTAAGATAGTCTTATATTTGAGAACCGTTCTTTATTCTTCTACTAGCTAGAGTCCACAATCTTTTCTGTGTTTTTTTTTTCACTCACTTTGAAATGCACATTTGATATAATTAGTTCCTGAGCACACCCTTACAATGCCAAATACGATGTCTTTGGAGTGCAAGTTTTCTATAACTTCAGTTGCAAAAGTATTTTCATGATCTGCTTGCATTAAGCAGTGCAAAGCAGTGCAAAAGCTAAGCTGGCATGGACTACATATTAAAAAAAAAAAAAAAAAAAGCATAAAACCGGAGGGGTTGTAAGTGCCCAAAGAAGTACCTTTACTCTCTCTCTAAGGCCATCATGTGGCCTCCTGCCTCTTGACTTCATGGCATAGGAATATTCTCATAGATAATCTCTTTTCTAATGGTAAAATTACCTTTGCTTTTCAGGGCTGTGGAACAGCTGACAGTAAGGCTAACATGCACTCAGAACTGGTACAAAGCAGACTACATTATTCAAACTTTTGCAATGTTTTCATAAATTCAATCTGCACAACATCCACAGCAGTTTCACTGACCATGAGACTATAATCAAAGTCTATCCTTAAAAAAATTAAAGCTTATTTCTTTTCTGTGTCTGGCTTTCCATGACCACTATCAGACTGCCATTTTTCAAACTGAAGTCTGTTTTGTTGGCACAGATTGTGCAGGGCAGCTCTCTACTGTGCTCTTGTTTGGCATCATCCCACCTCTTGGAATTGAAGAGCTGGTCACACTCAGCACCCTGTATGCGAAGAGAAGACTGCATGAAGAAGCTACAAGGCTACAAGCGACGCTGGTGGCTCTTCCTGATTTAGGAACAAAGAGGATGAACAAAAGCTGTTTCCTACTCGCCTCTTCCAGGCCTCGATCCCGAAAGGTGGGGTTTCGCTGTCTTCGAGAGTTTATTTAATAACTCTCCTCTTTCTATTTTATATCGGTATTGACATAAGCACACAACTGCAAACCTTACCCAATTATGAATTGTGGTCTTACCTATTCGCCTTAATATTTAAGTATGTTAGGTATTTAAGAAGATATTTAAGAACACTCACTCTTCATACTCAGCTCTGCAAGAGGCACAAAGTGCATTTTTTAAATGAAAGGGTGGATTTTCTCTTAGTCAAATGATTCTGAGAATCATCTCTTCAGGAAAAAATGTCCTTGTAATACAGTCAGAATAGTCAAAGCCATTGCAAACGCACTGCCTAAAGGAAATACAACTTCAGTATTTCATCATTGAAACCTCTGACATTTCTCTCATCCAACTAACACCTCCATTCCCGGGTGTGTAGCAGCACACAGACTTCTCTAGGATTTGCTTTCTAATTGATTGCATTAATATATACCAGTCTAGTTTCTGTTTGCTCTTTTAACCAGATAAGATTTTCTTCGCAATGTAAAGAGCCTTGTCCATTTGCTGCTGTACTGTTAGAACTGTTGTGTCTACAAAACCAGAAACTACAGCCAATATCCACAGAGGTAACTTTTACTCCTTGCTGACAGGCATGTCGAAGACCACTGCTGGCACCACGGAGCCAACCAAGGCGTACGCAGCTCAGTAATACCTTGCGACATGCCTCTGTTAAGAAAGCAGCTCCTCTGCAAATGGCTCTGTGCAAACACACCGCACACAAAGCCTGCACTGCCAAAAGAGCTCTAAAGCCTCCTAAACAGAAGGACTAACTTTTCCCTTTAGCGAGCTTTGTGTACAGACTTTGTAGAGAAGTCTTTGAATTTTAAAATACCACTACTAGTATTGGTTGTGCTACCTACTACAGGGGCAGCCAGATTTGTGGCCTGACCTGTAATAACCCAAGTTGCAGCTCTTTGTTTTCCTTCTGTTGCTTCATTATCGCTAATGTGAGTAATGTTAGTTGACGGGTGCTGCTGCATGAGCAGGGAATGGTGTCAGAGCCTGGGAGTTTGCTCTGTGCTGGGAGTTATGCACAAGCAAGCAGAGTTTTGCAACAGTTTGCAAACTGTTTATGATTTGATGGCTTGTGATTCACATGTGAAATGGGCCTGCAGGCAAAACTGTAGCACTTCTGCAAACTTAAACTGGGAAAGTTCCTGAATGTTGATTCCATTCTTAAGAGCATTAAAGGACATCTTGGGAATGTTTTTAACTCTTCCAGTAGGTGCTATTAAAACTTACAACATAATGCTTGAGCCAGGCAAATACGGGGTTTCCACTGTGCTAGATACTACACAAATTGTAATAGTCCATGTCTGTCTTGACCTTCTACTACTTTTCTTTCTTTGCTTTTCTGGACAAAGAAGGAAAAAGAAACTGCTACCTCTTCATTACAAGCAACAAGAACCAAAACAGCAAGGGACAAAAGATGGCACGCTCATTAACAAGGTAACACCGATGAACGTACTACTACAAGAACAGGTACCTCAGTTATCTGAAAACACCTATTTCTTTTCACATGCTATTGCTTTGAATTCAGACTTGTAATTTTATCTGCAGGTGAACCTCTCTTTTTCATCTTCATCTTCCTTTTTTTTTTCCTTTAATCTGCTCTATTTTGAGAAAGACTGCGTAAAAACAGAACAAAACCCAGAAACTACCATTGATGTTCTAATCTGGAGCAGCTGCAATTACTCACTACACAGAAAGCATCCCGAAATGCTAACTTTCACCTTGTGGTGAATTTTTGAAAAACACAGCCTCAGCATGGGCCCTCGGACAGCATGTACCACCAAATACCACTTAAAATATATCACAAGGCCAAACAGGGCACTTGTTTGGCTTAACTGGTCTCAATCCTGCCATGTCATCATAGGAGAACACTGGATCTCCACAGATACTGAAATGAGAGCCTGCTCCTGTAGCACAATCTACCCAATGTGGTCAGTGTATCTGCTCAGTACAGAGGTTTTTGCATGAGTGATCTGGAATCTCTGCGGTGACAATATTGTATAGGATATCCTGTATCTATTTGCTCCTTTCCCCTTAAACTTTAGTTTTACATTATGATACTCTTTACTTATGATACTCTTACATTATGGTACTCTTCTTGGTACCTAACAGCCATCAGTACTTATTTCTAGAGCAGTAATACCTAAATTGGAGTTTTTTCCGAGATACTGGCTTCCTGTAATACTTTACAATCAAGCAGTATCTTTGAAAAGTCTCTTTAAGAGATCTTTTAATTAATATTTTTAATTTGGAGAGTGTGGAAGAAGTAGAGTGGGTGTAAAAGAAGGAAGATATACGCTTTCCCTGAAACTATGGATTCTCTAGCTTTGGCGGGCTATTTCAGTTATTCCCACTGACTCACTATTAATGACCAATCAGTATAATGGACTTTTCTTTCTGTAAAGCCAGAAACTGTCCTGAGAATCTTGACTGGACAGAAACAAATGTTTTTACTTGGGCTTCCAGAATGACAGTATTCAAAATATTTCATACAGATATAAACTTAATGTTCTTAAAAATGTATCAACAATCTAATTCCTCAGAATTAGAAATCTAGCAAATGTGAAAAAGCATTTGGAAGGACAAACAAACATAAAAATGGAATGGCAAGATGCAGTATCTAAGTTATTAGCCATTCATATATTTTTTCTGTTTTTCTGTTGTCTCAAAGGGCAGCTAAGTACTCTGCTCCCATTTGAACTTTTGAAAATCTCCTCCTTTATGATTCGTTTTACATCAAAGTTCAAAATGGTTAATAAAATGTCATTATGAAGCCAGAAATCTCCCGCTTTCTTCTCAAAGCATTCCCTAAAACACTGATCTTCCAAAGTTTCCAGAGTAACAGCCAAATAGCTATGTGCTGATGTCTTGTGAAATTTGTGAGCTGAAGTGTTTTGAGTCTTGAGGCAGACATGCAGATTTTAAACTGGCAACTTGATATGGAAACAAGGCTGATGATAGTTCTAAATGACTTTCATTAAAAACAGGAATAAATTCTAAGCACCATCTGCAAAAAGAAATATATATGTTTTCTGGATGCAATAACAAGCTTTAAAATGTTCCTGGATGATCTTCCCCAAAAAGTGGTCCATGGTATTTTGTGTTAGGGCATTTTTCTCTCTCAAACAAGGATCTCATGTTCATCTATTTGAGCATCTAAAAACAGTAAGGGATTGACTGAGTCTGAGTCTATCATAGTGAAGTAGGCATGTATGTCATCTCCAGTTGGTAGAGCAGAAAATGGGGCTTAGAGAAGTAAGAGAACTGCCAAAGAGTTTAATAAGGAGATCCAGAATCTTCATATAATTTTTCCGCTCTAGACAGCAGAAAATAATCAGAAACACAATTAAATAGTGAATCAGATTCATCTGCACTCTTTTCTTCTGTTGTCTTCTGTAGAATTGTCTCTCTCTTCCTCTCAAAAAAAGTCCCTGTATACAACACACACACGCACACACGCACACACACCCTCCGTCCCTCTCACAGGTAAACATCAAAGAAGTGGGTAAAAATTATCCTTTAGTCTAGAAAGAAACTTCTTATCTGACTATTTGTCTACACTGTAATGAAATGATGAATACCTACATCTGCAAAGAATTCACTGATTCCTTTTAACATTATTATTTATGCTCTTGGAACCTCCTCCTCATATGAAAATCAGTCTGAGATTTTGTTCTGTTCTACTCTTTGACAGCTTAGGGTAAGGAATTACAGTAAAAGATGGGAGGATACATAATTTTTAAGCATTCAGTTCAGTTATTAGTTTGCAAAACTTGCAGCAGAGGTAGCTAAAGAAGTCTTTAGCAACAGATTTACGGGATCAGAAAGGGATTAAAAAATATAAGAAAGCCCAATGTTTTCAAGTCCTGAAAGCTACATTTCTGTGGATACCGCAGATAAAGAAAAGTTATAGTTTTGTACAGTTCTTTTAATAACAATAAAGTCAAAGACAATTTAAACAGAGCACAACCATAGGCTTATATATTTTCTGTTGATCTAACTTCAATGAAATTCTATTGAAATGGAAATATATAATTTTTAAAGCATTTTTACAAAACACTGATAACTTTTAAGAAATGCAGCTACATTATCACCTGATTTACAGTATGCATCCATTTCTCCAAAAAGTTCTTTCTTTAATTCCTTGTATTTTTTACAAAAGGTAAAATAAAAAAAAAAACAAAAACAAAAACAAAAAAAAAACAGGGGGTTATTTATTTGACTGGCTTCAAATTACTGGGTTAACTTCTGAAAAAGAAACAGGATTGGGCCCTACCAGTTAGTATTATTTCTAAAGTATGTAGTCAAATTTCTAAAAAATAAAAACTACACATAAAATGTATTTTATTTTATTTTATTTTATTTTATTTTATTTTATTTTATTTTATTTTATTTTATTGCATTGCATTGCATTGCATTGCATTGCATTGCATTGCATAGGTGCTAGACTTTGAATGGCAGTTGGGAAATCAGCAAAACAAGTCAGCTTAACAATGCTGCTTACACAAGTAACACAGGTGAGTTTTGCTTCCAGAAGTCATTTGTATCTGTTTAAGAGAGCGAGTATTGTGAGCAGTGATGGAAAAGCTATAGAAATACTGTGTGTATTTTTAAGGGAAATCACCAAACAAGTAAAACTGTAGATTTATCACTTTGAATGCCTTCTGTCTGAAAGAAAACCTTAAGAAAAGCTTAGTCAAAGTGTTTTGAGGTATGTGATGGGTTAATGGACTATCAGCAGCGCAGCACATGCAATACATTGAAAGTCTATGCAACTACCAGAAAATACATGCTAGAAAGAACGTGCTTAACCCTGATTAACACTACAAAGCTAACGATGGAGGGGCAACAACTGAGGATTATCAGAGGAAGACTGAAACAGGTTTTGTGCCCTTGTGTTATTTTTTTCTAAATATTTTATTTTAAATAGTTAAATTCATGTTAAACTCTTTGTTAACCATCATCTGTTTCTTCTAAAAAGAGGCTGTGGGCAGACAGTCCAGCTTATAAGTCTGGTATTAGCAATTGCTTAAACATTTAATCACAAAAACAGACAGCAGAGGGGATGTTGCCCTGTTCTTTGGTGCTGGATATTTGATGTGTGAAGTGGGCTATGATCTAACAAAAGGCTCACTTTTTGTTCACTAACGTATTATATTTTTACACTCAGAATTAATTGTTTTTTATTTCAGGTCCAAAGGGTTTATGTCGCTGTATTATCTATAAACTTATAAGACACAGCCACCTACAGCTTGCTAAGTAAAGCAGGAAAAAACACGTCTTCCTGTTTCAACTTAGTCCTTTTGGGGGGGAGTTTTTCTCAGTTAGTGAGAGCTTGGCTCCTTTTCAGCGCTTCATCCTGTTAAACAAAAAGCCAAATACTATATTCATGGAAGGATGTTTTGTATGCAAGATAAAGCTCAGACTCTGCTATTAAAAAGTATTCTAAGTTAAATAAGACCTTTACTTCTTCCATGTGATGCCTCTCAGGAGACGTGAGCAGATAGAAAAAAAAATCATTACCTCTCTCTTACAAACTTAGCTGAGGGAATTCTTTGAAACAAGTTTGCTAGTAAAATGTTATGTTTCCTGTAAAGATAGTGCTTTCAGTATGTCAATATCAGAAAAATATGTAGGAGAGTTAACATTGGATGTTAAATTCTTATTCAAAGAAATCAGTTTGGATGGCACAAAATGGGATATTTGAAATGAAAAAGTAAGAGAAAAGTGATTTTTTTCATAAAAGTGATTTCTCTACTTTTGTTGTCTCTTATGTCTGCTGGCTTTTGCTGCTTTTTTGCATGTCCTACTTAACCTTTAGACTGTAGAATAAAAAAAAAAAGCCTGAAAGAAACTGCATGTAGGCAAAAAATAGGTAAATCTTAAAGCCCTTAGATAACAAAGATCTTAATATTGTGCATATCCTGTTAAAAAAGTGTACAAATACCGGCGTGTTTAGCACCAATCTCTTTTTATTATTTCGGGTTTTCGTTTTTGGGGGGAGAGGAGCGCCGCAGGCCCCTGGCCCCGGCAGGGCGGCAGCTCCGTGCGCGCGCGCGGCTGGCACGGCCTCCCCTGCTCTCCCTGCGCTCCGCGGGTCCCCACAACGAGGGGGCCCGTTCCCTGCCCCCGGCACAGGCACCGCGCGGCGCGGGCCGCCGGCACCGCGCGGCGCGGGCCGCCCGCGCCGCGGACCCGCCGCCGGCCCCGGGGCTGCGGCTCGCGGAGCCGCCACTGGAGGGAGTCTGGGCGCTTTCAAACGGCTGCGAGGCGGGCGCCGAGCCCGGGCCTCCCCCTGCCCCGCTCCGCCGGGCTGCGGCGGAGGCGCCATCGCGGGGTAACGCGGGCGCCGAGGGGCCGCGCGCAGTCGTCCCCCGCCCCCACCGCCCTCCCCGACCCCCAACAGTCGCCGCCAACGGCCGCCGCCAACGGCCCTCGGCGGGAGCGGCTCACCTGGCCGCGAGCGCGCGCGCGGGCGGCCCGCGGCGGCCCTTATCGCCGCCTCCCGGCGAGGCGACACGGGAACGCGCGGCGGGCTGTGCCGCAGTGACGGGGGCGCCGGCGATGGGAGGCAGCGCGGAGCGCAGCGCGGAGCTCCTTGCGGGCTCGGCTCGGTTACGCAACGCAGGAGCGGAGCCGCGGTGTGCAGGCGGGTTCCTCTGCTCCAGCCGAGGCCGCGCATCACCCGGGGCGTACACACCGCGCATTCGGGCTTAGAACTGGGGGAAAATAACATTTTTTTAAAAAAAAAATTCTCATTGCAGTTGAATAACCCTGCGCGCGGCTCGCCGTGGCAGATGGGAGCTCGTCGCCACGCCGCGGGCGCGCGGCCCGGGAGCCGCGGCGAGCTCCCCCTCATCGCATTAGCCAGGTTTCGGCAAGGTGGGGCTGGGCGGGCGGGCGCGCAGGAGGAGAAGCCGGGCAGGACGGACACCTCCTTCCCCGCGCTGCAAACCAATCCGCCGAGGTGTAAAAGGAAGGGAAAAAAAAAAAAAAAAAGGCGATCTGTAAGCAAACAGCAGGCTGTGCCCTGACTGGCTGCGCTGGCGAAGCGCACCCCCCTCCCACCCTTTCCCAAGTAAACTGCACGCAAAAAAAAAAAAAAAAAAAAAAAAAAAAGGAAAAATCCCACATGACCGAGCAGCCGCCGCGCCGCCCGCCCGCCCGCGCCGCCTCCCCGTCGCCGCTGCCGGGGCCCGCGCGTGCCCCGCGCCCGAGCTGCTCCGCGGCCGTGCGATTTACGCGCGGCGGAGGAGCCGCTCACTGCGAGAGGGGGCGTGACTGTTCAAAGGCTTTTTTTTTTCTTTTTTTTCTTTTTTTTTTCTGTCCCAGCTTTTTTTTTTTTTTTTTTCAAAACTGACTTTTGCCCCTCCAATCCTCGTCGCTCTTTACGATCCCTCCCTGCCTGCCGCTGCATTCAAGTTTATTTATTTGCCTGCTGGCGTGGTATATTTTCCCTTGCTGCTCTCGACGCCGCTGCAGCAGCCGCTGCCTCGGAGAGAAGAGGGGAGCAGCTGCCGGGCAGCACCGAGGAGGAGGGGACGGCGAAGGCGCAGACGAAGTGGGGATTTTTTTCCGCGCTCCTTATGTAGTCATCGGAGGGGTGGATTCCTTTTTCCTCCCTCCCCTTGGCTGCTTCCCCGAACACTTTTGTGCTTCCGCAGAAGTTGGTGGTGCCGGGCGCGCAGGCGGCTCCCGCGCAGAGCCGCTCCGGGAGCCGCGAGCGGAGCCCGCGCCTGCAGCGCGCTGCCTTCCCCCGCCTCGCCTGGGTGTCCGCGCCGCAGCATCGCTTGGATTGGCCTCTTTTTTTTGTGTTGTTGTTGCTTTTTATTATTACTACTTTTTTTTCCGCCTTTGCTGTTGGCGCATCCACCGCCCAAGAACAGGAAGGACAAGAAAACCACTCCACAAAGTCTCCTTCAAGACACTCCGCGTGCTGCAGAACAGGCTCCCCAACTCCGCCAGCGCAGCAAAAAAACTCCTCAGGGTTTTTGCTTCTCCCCATTTTAAAAAAAAAATCTGCTTTTTTCCTTTTTTTTTTCATTTTTTACGGGGGTCGGCGGGCGAGCCAGGAGGACACAAACTTCGCGCTCCTCTCCCCGCGTCCTCCGCAGGGCGCCGCCGCGCACGAACCGCGGGGACGGCCGGGGGGCGCCCCGGTGCATGTCTCGCCGCGGGCTCCGCACAGCCCTCGCGGTGAATGAGCGCCGCCCCGGCCCGGGCTGAGGCTCCCTGAGGGCCGCGCATCGCTCCGCTCCGCGCCGCTCCGCTCCGCGCCGGGAGAGGCGGCTCGGCTCGCTGCGGCACCGGCGGCAGCAGCCCACCCTCCTCGCCGCCCTCCTGCCCGCCCGCCTGCGGGGTCTCGGCCACCGCGGCTCCGTCCCGCCCGCTTTTTTATCCTTTTCAGTTTTCGCCCCCGCCGCCGCGCGGGCGGGCGCCGCGGCGCGATGCTGCACGTGGAGCTGCTGGTGGCGGCGGCCGCGGCGCTGTGGGTGTGCGCGCGCGGGCAGGAGCCCGGCGCCAAGGCGGTGGCCGACCGCTACGCCGTCTACTGGAACAGCAGCAACCCCAGGTACGCGCCGCGCCGCGCCGCGCCGCGCGGGGCCGGCCCCGCCTGCGCTTGCTCCCCTGCGCGCTCGCTCGCTCGCTCGCGGCGGCGGCGGCCGCGCTTCGCTGCCGCGGCTCGCGGGCAGGAGCAGGTAGGTCGCGCCGAGCCCGGCGGAGCCGCTGGCGCGGGGCTGAGGCGGCCAGGGCCCCGCTGCGCCCCGCGCCGCCGGCTTCGTCCCTGAGCCCGGCATCGCCGCCTGCTCCCGCGGAACGCGCCGGCCGCACGGGTGGCGCCCGGCTGGTGCGGAAGAGTCACCTGGGCGTTGCGCGTGCTCCCTTTTCTCCCTCGATAAAGTGCCTGCGAGCAGACCCTCATTTCCACCCCCTCCACCCCCTCATTTTTTTTTTAACCTGTCAAGCCACTCTAAGTAATTTTGAGGACATTTTATCTTTAGATTATCTCTTCTCCGGGCTCCCGATACCGCTGTTTGGGCCGAGATTAGCGCATCGATTTTTGTCACAGGTCATGTTTTTTAATGGGCGCCCGCTGCCCGCAGCCGCCTGCCCTGCGCGGCATTCCCGGCTGGTCTTGGGAAAGGAGCGACCCGGGCGCCGCGGCAGCATCTCCAGGCGGCCCGGGCTCAGCCGGGCTGCCGGCGCCCGCCGCGCACACGCGCGTGGCGCAGAAACCTTGGAGAAAAACAACAACAACAACAACAAAAAACACTTCTTCACCCAAAATACGGTGCTCGGGAATGACAAGACTTCACGGGCTTAAATACCTTTCTCTACCTTTTCACTTGGCAAAAAAAAAAAAAAGTGTTCAGAATAATCAAGAGGAAAAGTTATGTCTCACATCATGCGACAAATAACACACCCCTCTCAAACAGCTTGTTTCTCCAAGCAGAGATTTTCATTTATTTATTTATATATTTCTCCTGTTGCTAGACAAGCTGAAACATAGCTGCTGAAAAAAAAAGGAGTACTTGCAAGTCCCACTGTGCAAAAGGAGGACGGTTGAAAGAATTAGGTTTTGTTAAATGGTTTCCATGTGTTGTTAACGTAGCGGTTAAAAATACTTCAGAAAATAACCTTCCATTCAAGATTTTAACTTCTGCTCTGTGTGATGCGGTTGCGCATCAGCTGCATGCATGTAGAAAAGGTAGTCGAAGGCATAAGCAGTGTGTATTTAGTCAGAAGGTATGAGGCGTTGAATGGATTTGTAAGGATTTTAGTAAATTTAATGCTATTTTATTTCAGTAAGTGAAACCTTTCCGTAGTCAAATGTCAAACATCAGCAGAATGCAAAGAAAACTTAGTTCTGTTATTTCTCCAAACACTAGAGGAAGAGTTAATTAAAAGATTGAAAAAAAATCTTCTTCAAAAACAAACACTTTCGGTATCTTAAAACAGGCAGTGTGCTCTCACAATGAAAGTGTCTATTTGGATTTGTCGTATTTATCCACGAGTTACAAATATGAGCAAGAGCAGAGCACAGACATATTTCTCCTTTGTTTTTGTACAGTTTGCCAGCTTTTGTGTGCCTTTCAAGTTAGGTGATCGATACAGGAAAGCAGGCAAACACCTGATAGATGAGACTTAGAGGGAAAAAAAAGACACTTCTAATTTGAATTCCTTTTGTCAGTACCTTAAGTTAAAGGAAAATTCTCCTTGGTTATCAAAGATTTTAGATCTGCTAGTGCTGTAGCAATAACTTTGCAGTGATTTATTTGCTTTCAGAGATAGACTGAAGAGATACACCGCATGTTTTTTAATACACATAGGAGTACATGCTTTGAAATTAGAATTCAACATACGCTATAATTCTTTAACCACTAATGTGGCCCTTGTGCTTTAGCTTACTTTATTGTATTTATTCAAGATAGACAAACCTAAGTAGAACTAATAAATTCAGGTAAAAAAAATGCTGATAGTAATCAAAGGCCATCTAAAATTAAGTTTCTTAAAATCTTTGAAGAATTTAACAAGGATTATGTTTCTCTTTGATGTGATGATGTGTATAATTTTTTTAGGTACGGAACTTCAGGGACTTACTGAAATATATATATACCACTCATCCTTATTAAAAGGTGTATTAACAGATTGATGAGTGGCCCAATTTGATAAGTGTTCCTGTGTAAAGAATATTTCCTTAAAATAAAATAAAGAGTCTGTTAGCAGAGTATATATTACATTTCTTGAATAGTGGCCAAAGTTCTGCTAGAATAATTAAAAAGTGTCCTGTGTTCATTATTGTTTGTATGTGTGAGTGACAGAAGCAGCTATATACATTTAATCCCTAAATTTGTTTTGAGAAATGTCTTAAGTATTCTTGTGCGTTCTTTCTCTTACGCTTTTAATAATCTACACGCAAATACTGTAAGTGCTGTAGTCTATGTCCACATGAGCTATGTGTAGGTATTGAGCTTTTGAGATGGTGTAAAATAAGTTTGTTTTATCCCTTTTTGAGGGTTGACAGTTACTTGTCAAGTAAGCTTGGAAATGTGTTCTGATATATTTTGTTTATGTAGCCGTAGCACTGAGTGCTGATAAATTCTGATTACGACCTTAAAGTGCATTAGTCTTTCATCACTGTCCACATGTGTGTCCTTACACGGGAGAGCAAAATGTTCTTGTCATAGCGCTGCTTCTGAATCCAGCACCTAGAGCAGCGCGGAGGGCTTGTTTGGTCAGGCAGCACATGCTTTTGATCCTGGCTACTGGTGTCCTTGTAATTAGAATTAAGTCAAAATGTCTCCAGGTTGGGAAGCTCTGCACTCCTTACCGCTTGCTGCTGTTCGTATTCTTGTCAAAGTTCAGCTTGAATTGCTTTTGCAGTAATTATTATTGCATTTTACGGCTTGAGGGATTGTGCTCTGAGATTGCAGTCTGTAACCTCTGTAAGTTATTTCAATGGCAGGTTACGTAGCTTCAGAAATCATTATGGGTTTCAAGGTACTTGCATTTCAAGTCTGATTTCTGGTCATAGGTAGCGGCCAAACCTTGTGCCTTCACAAAGACATTTTTTTTTTATTAGGAGTACTGTTGGGTTTGGCTGTATCATATACGACCAAAAAAAAAATACATCCCCAAGAGAATGATGGCAAAGACATAGGATGCTGGTGCATTTTTTGCATGTCTACATTTATGTAGATATTAACATCAATAAATCTACTGGTAATTAGGGAATTTAATGCAGCCAAATCATTTCTAATTCTGCTGATTAGTTTCCATTATTAAGTTGGACACCCTAATCTCATCAGCCTGGCTGGAGTTTTTGCGAAGACAGATACTTCAGTTTGGAGCTGCGGGTTGGAAAATAATTTGACGCTGCTGAAAGTTCTGTACATAGGCCAGAATTTTGCAGCCTGGACGTGTATAAACTTGTGTGAATTCTGAGGTAGAGGATGTCCCAGCGTGGAAGAACGCCTGTCTTTGCTAAAGGATGAAGCGAAACACCCAAGTTGTGGTCATGCTAGATCCTGCTGTTTAATAGGTGTTCGATAAATTCACCGCGTCATGTTGCCTGTCTGCGCTCAGGCTAGGTGGCTGATTTTTGTTTGGTTTTGATCTTGAAATAGTTCTGCCTAATAACAGCCATCAGGAATTCACATAGAAATGACTGGAATGGGAAGAAGGCAGTTTTCTGTGCTAAAAACAGCCAACGAATTGAAATTAGCTGGGGACAAATTGTGACAAAGTTAAGGCACTTACTTTGCGTTCCATATAATCTTTTCATATCAAGGGAAGCAGTAATGCCTTAAGTACATGGGTATTTTTTTTACTTTTGGGTATCTTGCATTTTGAGAGAGTTGTATCTGGCAACTCGCTCAGAGAGCAAAAAATTCTCTGACTTTATATATGTATCTTGTAATTAAAGATCAGGTGCTGAGCCTTCAGTTTGCTGCACCTACTTGCTGGGGTTTTAATAGTTTCTCTAACACCTTGAGTCTCCAAAAGGTTATTGGTGTTTATTTTAAAAGTGATTTTTTGAAGCGTTTTGAAATGTTCTATGGAAAAAAAATAAAAACAATACACAAAGCACAGTAGTTTCAGTGGCTTCCACCTTCATATGAAAGGCACCTTCTAAAGCAGTAAATGGCCCTCCTGAAATTCTTACTGAATCTTTTTCAAAAGCGCCTGGTAAAGTCTCTTCCCTATGTTCTTCCCCGTCTCCCTCTGTCCTTTTGGAGCTGGGCAAGTGAAAATGAGCCTGCCTTTCTCTCCACTGTTGCTGTGATCCCACTAATCTACCCACTCGGAGCTGGGCAGAGAGACGGAATGACTGCAATTAGACCGTCAGGAGTCGTGGTCTCTGCAAGGCTTATGGAGAGACGTATGTAAAACGCACACACACATATATGTGTATATATGTGTATATATGTGTGTGCGTATGTGTAGACATTGGAATGGGTCATCAGAAGATGGTGTGAAGCAGAGTAAATCATAAATTGGTGAAAAAAAATCTCAAAATTGATTTTTTTTTAAATTACTGAAGTCTTACAAATCTCAAAAATGCATAGCTCAGCACCCTTCCTCCTGCAAAAGTTTACAATCAAAAATTGAAATGTTTGTAGAATCTATGTTTTAGTCCTCACACTGTTTCTTTGCATACTAGCGGGTCCCAGGTAGGCGTGTAGGGAGATGTCCAGGCCTGAAAACGTGAAGGGAAACGGAGACGGTTGCAGGCGTGTGTTGACAGAACTCACTGTGCTAATTAGAGTACCTCGTTCGTGCTTATTCCCAAAACAATCTGTCACTTGGCATGGGGCTGCACTCCTGAAATATTCGACTTACGGAGGGCACGGAAATAGGCTGGTCACTGGGCATCTGCAGTGCTGCGAAGCTGCGCATCGCCTTGGAGAAAAGGACACAGCCTTTTCTGGAGGACCATGAGCAGCCTCCGTGGCTGTGAAATGCACCTCTCTTGTTTTGATCCCTTGTTTGCCTTTTATATCTTTTAGTGCAAAAAGAAATGCTATGAAACTGGGATTTTCTTCCTATAATCGCTTTCTGCTGTGCTTCTCAGTTCTGAGCATTGTTTTAAAAAAAAGGTCCTTAGTCTCATGATTAATCTAATCTTCCAGTGTTTCTGAATGGTGTAATGCACTGTTGAGAATAAGGGGTTCTGTTTTGTTTGAGTTTTCTTTGCACTTGTGCTTAAAATGTAGGCAGCCGGCAGCAGCACACCAACATAATGAAATGGAAACATTTGGTTTAAAATAAACAGACAAGTTATTGAAACTGCTTTCTGGTGATATTGCATCTCTTATGGGCAAATCCTAATGTAACGTACCTGAATCTCGCCGACGGGAAGCGTGGGATCCCTCATGTCTTGGAAGTCTTCCTGGTGTTTTTGCCTTCTCACTATTCCTTGTTCTCTCTACTGGCGAGACGAGAGTTGCGCTTGCTTAAAATGGTGGGTAGCGTTTCATAGTGTGCAATTGACTCAAAGTCCTTGATTTTAAGACACCGAGCAAAGATTGTTACGTTAACAAAACCGCAAACTCCTACCTCTGTGCAATTAAAAAAAAAAAGTGTTCAAATGGAGTATTTAAAAAATATAAAAAGGATGCTGTTCAGCTGAACTTGTATTTTGCTCCTATTGCACGCCATGGTTTCCAAAAGGGGAAAAATAAGCACCTCCTTTTCATATGTGTGGGGTTTTAATATTGACACGTTAATAAAAACACATTGTTAGATCCCAGTTTCATCAAAAAATGATTTTGTTTATTTCTGTTGCAAAATGTAGAGAAAGTATTTCTTTGATGCACAAGTTCTGTTAACTGGCATGCTGAGAGTTTCGTGGCCTGTTTTGTTTAAATGAATGACCATTAAAAGTGATATCAGAAGAAATCAATTAACAATAAGATATGGAGGAGCCTTGTTAATTTCCTGGATCTGCTTTGAATTGCTAATCCCAACTCCTTATAGCAAATTCTTTAGGTTTGGCTGTTTTCACTTGAATAAGCCTTGAAGATTATAATGCTTACTCTATCATTTGTGCTGAAATCTGGTAGAAGAATTTATCTCTCCGTGCTGGTATAAGGTGTGGAAGGACACTTTTAGTCTGACAAAACCCATCATTATGGTATTAGTTAAATTTTACTTTTTATATATTTTTTTTCTGACACAAAATTGGCATATTAATCCAATAAGGAGCTGTTCAATAATAATTACTTCGGTGAAAGTCTTTACTGCATGTTTATCACTGAGTCACTTGCCTATTTTTTGTTGTTTTTATCAGACACTTGAAGAGCCGTTTTATTTGCTAGGCACCATATTTAGTTTTTGATGACAATAATGAAATGATGCAGAAGAGCAGAGAGGAAATTATTTGCTGGAGAATCATTTGATGAGGTAAAAAAGGGGAATGGGAGATTTTTCTGCTTGTGTGTCTGATGGGTCTCTGTTTAAACGTCTTCGTTCCATTCTCATAGTTAATATCTGTCCTCACGACTATTAAGAAGATGCGTATTTTAATGAAAGTGTTTTCATGCCATAATTAATCTTTGCTATGTAGCACTGGTAATCTTTATTCATTAAAATAATGTAACTTTTTCTCCCCAGATGATTTGGGATTTGCTTGTTGGGTGCACCTTGGCCAGAGGCGGGCGTAGGCACATTGTGTGTGAGGAGTTGTTCGTCGGGACTAGCCTTTCCCTAGTGAGTAGCAATGAGACAGGGCATTTTTGCTTCTATAGGCTTCAGAAAAGTATTTCTCATACTCAGATTATGGTTTAGAAGAGCTTTTTCCTTCCTTCCACAAACATTCCTTATACTGCGAAATTCTTTTATATAATCATATGGGGACCTATTAAGAACTATATATTAATTTTTATTATGATACTGTTATTCTACACAGTTTTTTTTTTTTTTTTTTAGTTTTCATTTGTTTTTACTTTATAGGTAAATCTGAATATTTTATTTCAGTCTTTGCCTTTGGAACTGGAGCTGAAAATATTTTAACTCATTGCGTCAAAACTAAACAAATCCCTGCTCTCTCTGTGGTTATGTATTTTATTTATTTATTTACTTGTTTGTGGTGTTGTGTAAATAAAATACAGACTTTTTTGTTAGGAGAAGAATAACTATTTCATCTACTCATTCATTTTATGATTTTATCTTTGTGATACAGCTGTTGGGTTAATAGGCTAGATCACTAGTGTAAGGTAAGGACTGCTAAGAAGATTTAGTAACAGTGATGTTGCTTTCTCTGGAATTGTAAAAATGGTTCTAAAGAAATTCACCAATTTCGTTGATAAGCATAAAAAAACAGTTGCATTTTTTAAATTGATGTTTGATCAGTTTTAAAAAATAGTTACGTATTCATACAGGCGAGTCATTTATTCTCACATGTTTGGTGAGCAGGAGTTAACAAAGTAGGAGCTATCAATCCTACTCTCTTTCCTATTGTTTCCAGCAAAGAAGGAAATAAAGAGAGACTCTGGAATTTGAAAGTATTGACCTTCTGACACGCACACACAGCGTGGTCATTGCAGTGGCACATAAAGTGCCTTAAGCCACCATAATGGCAAACTGCATTTCTGAAGTTACTGATACGAGAGCCAGCTGGCTGGGGGATGGAGAGCCAACATTGACTCTGAAGCTATTTGCAAGTTTCCACTTTAGAGCCAGACAGCTCCACTTCTAAATTCCCAAACTTACCATTTAGGAATAATGTTGCTTTGTTCGCGTTAGCCAGGGATTTGTGACTGCTACATAGACTTAGTACCGTTTGGTCCGGAGTTCTGCGATCTTTCTTCATAGAGATCTGCTTCACAGAGTAATGTCATTCATCTGCTGGTGGGGGAGGGATGAGAAACAGCAAAGGGACATTCAAATATAGCATTCTTCAAGGAAAAGGCACATCCACATTAGCGAGTCACTAAAGCTTTTTAAAGATGAAGGCCGAGATTTGGATCAAGTATTTAAGAGCCAGTTCAGAGCCCTGCCTCTAGACTACATGCGATCTCTTGGATGGGCTCTCCAGGAAAAGATCTGGAAAAGACCTCATATTCTGTGTACTGCAACACCTCTTGTTTTCCCCCCTTTTTGTGTTTGTGTGCAGTTACTGCGTCAATACACTTATACATCTTTTTATAGTTCTCTTGGGGCTTAGTTTATTAAAAATTAGTGATCCATCACTAAGCGGGGTACAGTACAAATAATAGTGCTCCCAAAAGAGTGTTTTTGTGCCAAACTAGAAGAAATAATAGGGATACAAAAGCTGCCAAAAAGCGTGTCTCCCAATTGCTAATTAATCAGGCGAAAAAGCCCCTCAGCAGCTGTAGTTGAATGTGGGACAGTTTATTGTAAATATTGAGTCAGGATATGTTAAGGACATAATATCTCTTTGTCTGTACCTGTGCATATTTCTTTTGAAAAAGGAAGCAAATAAACATATTGAATATGTGCCTGAACTGGTTGGAGTTTCGTTTACGTTGATGGCATTGTCAGTGGATTGAGCTCTTTCAAAAAACTCTACTACTTTTGAGTAAAAACCCATATTTTGCCCGTTCTCCCTATCTACTTTTAAGATATTGGCTGTTAATAATTAATTGGTTATTAATGAAAAGATCTATTGCCAATAAACAAAGCTTCAGAAAAAAAATGCTTTAAAAGCCAATCTCTTCAATAATTTGGCTTACAAGGTATGGGAGAGAAAGAACCATTGCTGTGAATATCTGGTATCCAAAGCTGCCACTCACTTCTGGCACAGCTCCCATCATGGTTGCTGTGCCCATAATTAAACGCCTGTCATTAGTGTATTTTTCCATAACATTTACAATGGAAAAGGCAAGGGGTCCTTGCAGAGCTATGGCTGTCAGGGGAACAATAAAAACTAATTACACACTCTGCTGTCACCATTGTCAGCTCTGCTTTTGGGGGGAAAGAACACGGAAAGTGTGTGCCTAATAATTATATATATAAAATTATATATATACAATACCCAATTGGGGAAACTCAGTCACAGTGAAGTGACATTTACTTGGAAGTTCATTATTCCTGCCTTCAAAGGCCTTGATTCTAGAATTTTTATTTTTCCCTTCACTTACACTGGAGTTGCTTGCACTTTTACCTTTGTGTTTCTCTTACTTCTCTCTCTGTTGCACACTTTCTGGTGAACTCAGCTTCCCAATAAAATTGCCGGGATCAAAGTAGGGATTTGCCTGCGTTTATTAAGTGGGTGCAAATCATCCCGTGCTTTGTATGCTGTTGCCTGTGCCCAGCATAGTAGACTTGAAGAAGAAGCTGGATAGAAGCAGCCAGCTCCTTCAGATTAGCGTGTGCCTACACCTTTGTTTCTGCTTTCTGCTTAAATTCACTGACATTGAGAGGAATTGGTGGGTGCTAATCAGTGATGTTTGGGACTATTCTGGAGGAGGTAGAAAGAGGAATCGGCTTTTGCCATCAGCAGGCACAAAAGTGATACTTCCATACGTGATAGCAGAGATGTGTGTGCACCATAAACTATTTATGAAAATTTTATATATGCTGAAAAAAACCCATAGATTTGAGATAACGAAAGTGAAGTTCATTGGGTATACTCATACAAAGGCTAGAATAACCAGTATGTATTTCCCAGAGCATTTTACTGTTCTGTCCCAGATAAGATATTCTTCAAGAACCAGATGGAGCATATGAATGTCCATTTGCAATAAAGCTGCTCCTTCATGGTAATAATTAAAACACTATGTTCAGGAAAATGTGGGTTTCTCCTTCGTTGTAGAACACTACTGCTTGCAAATGGAAACATTTTAATATATAAATGAGGATATTTGTGACCTGTTTACTAAAATGGTAGGCAAGGATTCTTGCCTGTAGAGTATATTTTTTGGCCTGTATAGCATATTTTGAGACTGCTAGGAAAATTGTTAAGAAAACAGTTTGTCTTTAAGCATTTCATTTAATGGTGTTTCAAGTATTGGATTGTTGTTGATTTCCAATGGACTTGCTGATGCCTAGTGGCTATGAGATATAATGTAGTGAGAGGAAGATGCAGCTTTCAGGGTATGGAGTGTGTGTTTAATTGGAAAAGATAGATGTTCATGAAGTAAACCTGTTTTTCTTAAAATTTGAGCATCATAAAAATATTTAATCCTTAATTCCTAATTCTAATTCTTAAAATGTGTCCATCCTGCAGATGTTTGAAGTCTCACCATGCTTTGTAGTCTTTGTGTTGATGGGTCCGATTGCAGAAGGGTGGGCCTAATTTAATGTTATTCGTAGGTATTTGTAGCAAATTGCCCTAAAGTTCCCAGAAATCTCTGAAAATGTTATTTGAAATTGATTTTTTCAAAATTCCCTAAATTTTCAGTAGCCTCACCAAGTTGAGTTTGTGAACCTTTTAAAAAGATGCAAGCATAGCGTTATTGTAGAGCGTATGTCTTAAATAGGCTCCAAACAAGCTCTATTTACAGAAATAGCAGGAAGACTTTCTACAGAGAACATTGTTTTGTAACATGTTTAATAGCATAATTCTCTTAATACATGCTATAGAAGTTGTATTGCAGATAGATACGTTATTTTCTTCACTAGCCAAGTTCTGTATGTTTACTGAGGGTTCTGAGAGTGTAGTGAAACTCTTCATCAAAATAATAATAATAATAAAAAAATGCTGGTACTTCCAGTATCTTTAATCAAGGTGGTATGAAATTTCTCATTAAGGTTAAGATTCACATTAACATAACAAGTAACAGTGTAGGTGAAGAAGGAAAATTACTTAGAAAGGTAGATTATGCTTGTTTTTCATTGGTCATTCACTGCATTAGACTCCAAGCAAACCCTTTCTCTGTATCTGAATTATACACAACTTATTTGTGGGGAGCACTTGATGAAGCGAATCTCCATACTTGCTGTTAATAGAGCAAAGCATGATAGTTTGCTTTTTTTTTCCCCCTTTTTTTTTTTAAAAAAAGAAAGGTTTTGTGATTTACAGCATCCCTTAAATGTTACTTTTTCAGACCCTGTGTCTGACTGAACAACATTTTATAGCTTACTGTAAAAAGAAATCTCAGTTTTTCATTTTTCATATTAGCTGTCTTGATTTACTGCTGATAAAATGGTTGCTTTTAGAACAAAACATTCAGAAGAGTTTCATAAGCACTTTATTTTAGGTGCAGAGTTTCAGAGTTGTTATTGACCAAAGCACTTTTGCCTTTGTAACTTCTTTGAGTAAATCCAACTGCTGAAGTGCCCGGTGAGGACTTGTGTGGTGCTCTTTTGTTCTCGTGTAGGAACGAGGAAAGATTGCATCTGCTTTGATTTTATGTGGTTATTTTCTTCAGAAAACCGGTGCAGTGGATACCTACAAGACTGGATTTTTAGATTAGAATCGGTATTAAATAGATTTAACCTAATCTTCATGAATTATTTGGTTTTTTTTCATTTTTGAGAAGATGTGCTCTTAAGACAAAATGTCCTCCGCTTTGCACATGTTAATCAAAATGACAGGGACAAAGCAAGTCTTGGGAGTTTCACAGTCCCCAAAGTGTGATGAGGTACCTGCTTGAAGTCATTCTTTGGTTTTAAATTAAATGTACTGGAGATTAGTGCCATTTCCTGTGATTTCTGTTAGGGCTTAGTGCTCTAAATACTTTCAGCTTGAGAAACGATCCCAGTTCAAATTTATCAGTTTGGAAGATAACCTCTCCCGCACTATCTACTTCTTGGTGCCTATCACTATAGTAATAATATTATTTAAATAATGTATCAGAAGCAAAAGTAGTATTTACCCAAATCTATCCTGTCAGTCGAGAAAATATCCAGTTATATTCTCCTATGTGATAACATGGAATCAATAATTATTTTTTCTTTACTATTCCTTAGTGAATGTAAATAGACTGTAAGTGGTATCTGCGATATTGAATCTAAAGCACAGAAGGTAAAAAGGCTAGAATGTTAACAGATATTCTGGCCAAATGCTGTGATGCATGTTTGCATGAAGTTCCCGTTGAGTTTATTGGATCTTGGAGAAAGTCCTAATCTTTCTTTTTGAAGTTCAAAAGCGATTGAGGTAAGTATCAACTGTTAAGTGGATGGTTCTTCGTTGTACCTCATTCTCTTCTATCCCTTTCTGAACTTCAAAAACATGATTAGTAATGCTAAGCTATTTTAAAAAGTAGAACATGATTAAAGCTCTCCAGAGATATTTAACATCTACTTGTCAAAGTCCATTTTATCTTCTCTTTTCCATTGCTATTTACTGTGGTTTTTTTCCTGCTTAAAATTTTGATTCCATCTTAGCTATATTTTGGATTACCTATTTATTACATTTTATATATCCACTTGCGTATTAAAGGTTGATGTAACATTTCCTTAAAATTCTCACCCAGAATATGGTCTTGGCAGACTGTAATATGAAAAGTGGGTAGGAGAAATTTTTATAAGCTGATTCTGAGGTAAAGGAGCCTCCACTTCTTTGCTGATGACTGGGGAGCCTCGTGGCTTTCTTCTTTTGAATTCCATTAGAAAAGCTGTTCGCTTGCAGCTTTTCTCAGGATATTTCAGTCTTATCTGTTGCAGATGTATTTGTGTTTTCCTTTAATTATACTGATTGTTTATGTTTTTTGGGAGGCTTGAGGAGGTGGTGCTTACAAGCCCTTATTTTTCCTTTAAAATGAGAAGACTGGAATGAAAGGCAGTGAGTAATCCCGTTCATTAGCAAATTTTTAAAATCAAGCAGATGCCATAAGTAAAAATGTGCAACATTCTCAAACAAACCAACTCCCCAAAATTAAACCACCATGCGTTTAAAACTGAACAAGTAGGGGGAAAAGGTAGTGATTTGCTGTTGTACGCCCTTTCACTCCAGGGCTGACACAAACTACAGTTTTCAAAAGATCCTGACACTCCTGAAGTTAAAGCTGTAATTTCTCCTGTTTAAGCAGTGGCTTGTCAGATCTTTTGACTCAAAACTTTCAGTAAAAGGCAAACATAGGAAAACATGTTCAGACAAGATGTCAGCCATTCTAACAGCAAAAAAAAAAATGATACAGTTGCCTTCCAGTTTGAGCAGGTAAATGATTGTCAGCCTGGTTGTACTTCACCCTCAAAAAAAATTTTTTTTTAGGGGGAGTGGGATGTGAGTAGTTAGAGGGGAGGAAGTGAAGAAGAAGAGTAAGAAGGGGTGAGCTTGCATAAACGACGATTTGAATTTTCCACTAGCACGTTTCATTTGGTCGTGTTATTTTTATTGCAGTTCTGCAGATTTCTGGAAATCGATGAGTTCTTCAACAGAAAAATGATTGAAGTATTAAAAAACCCTCAGTACTTACAAAAATTCTTATTTAAAACCATTTCATTGTACTTCTGTTATGTGTGAAGTTAAACCTTTGTGCTGGTGATGACTTCTTACATTTGACTTGGGTATGTCATGTGAAAAATGTGCATTTCTCACCCTTTCTCTGTCTTCTCTTGATGATCTGAAAGTGTATTTTCACTTGTGCTTATTATACACCCTAAAGTTGTATCTCTCCGTGCTGTGCGTGGTTGTGCTGTAACCCGGATGCTGCAAAGAAAAGAAAAGCAGCTTTAGATGGTTGATGGGGTGAACATTGTTGCATATTTCATTTGCGGATGCGTGATTGTCAAACTTCAATAGTTTTAGGGAAAAGATGACTTCCCTAGCTAAAAATGACTAGTTATCCTATAGAGTAACCTCTCAGAGGTTCCCCACTGGTGAGTCCTGCTTGGAAGGAGCCCTAAGCCGGTGCCTCCGAAGAGCACTAAACACTGTCTGGGTCTCTGGGGCAAACCTGACTCTAAGCGGGACCACTGACCCGAAAGGTTCCTTTTGTTCCTCCTGCAGCACCCTGTGGGCAGGGCTGAGGCTACGCAGGCCATAGGGAGAGGGAAAGGAAAGGGGAGTGCGGCTGAGCGCCCAACTGCTCCCTGTAGAGGAAGGGGAGGCCCCAGCAAAAAGGGTGAGAGCGTGCTGGGCGTTACGGAAGGGTTTGCGAAGCGCAGCGGCCCACACGGTCGCCTTCGCTCTGTGTGGTGTGTTGGATGCGTGTCGCTGGGTAGGAGCTGGGCAAGGTGACAAGATGGGATACCCGCGTTTGCCTCCGAGGAGCAGCTCCTGCTGAGAGTGCTCTAGCACCCTCTGAACAGCTCGGCAGTGAGAGTGGATCCTGGGCAGCTCCTTTCTCCTCACCGGCGGTGGATGAAGGATTTCGGAGAGTTCAACTGCTGCTGTTTTGTTGTGTGTAGCTATTGCCTTGGCTGTGCAGGAAGGAGGGTGAGATGCAGGGTATGCAGTTTAATTAGGCCATGTCTTTTTATTAACTCATTTGGGAACACTGCTTGGCAGTAAAGCACAGCCTGCAGATCATCGGGCTGTCCTGGGCCAGTCCTCCCTTGCTGGGGAGGCTTCTGCCGAACGGTGCTGGGGGGAGCTGAGGGCAGTGAAGGAGCCCCCTCTGCGGCCAGGTGGGGAGCTGGTTCAGCTGTTAGGGCTCTCCTGTGCCTTTCTGTTTTCCTTAAGTTTTCAGGATATATCAGTTCTTTATAGGATTAGCACCTGCACTGGATGGATGGGTAATGCTGCCAATTACATTAAGCTCACCTGAATATAATCTCTCTGTGCATATAGATCGCTGACTTGCTGTGATGAAAGTGGAATTCATCTCACCAGGCTTCCTAACTCCCTCCTTCCCCCCAGATAAAAAGCCTTCGAAGAAAAACATGATTAGCATTGTACCTGCTGCCAGTCTTAAAAATCACTCATGCTCTGATTCATTTCTGCTTCTAGATAGGAGCTTCTCGAACACAGTGAGAGAGATCTGTTGCCTTCATTTCACACTGGTCAAATGTCCTCATCCCTTTCACTGGCATTTTGTCTCAGTTTATGTTCTTCATTCCCTCCTGTCCTTCAACCCAGACGACATAAGGAAACTTCAAAGGAGCCATGACCTCCTTTTCTTCCTATTGGCAAGACAAAGCCATCCCCTCTGCGTTTAAGATTAGGGAAATGACAGTGTATCTATCTCATTATTGTAGAGCATATTGGGATCTTTTGAATATGAAAGGAGCTGTATGAAAGCAAATTCTATTTACACCCTGCAGATGAGAATAGGATTCATCTTGTTTCTGCACTAGCCCTTTATTTAGGAAGAAGTGCTTGACGCCATGCTGATAGAAATGAGTTTGTGCTGTGCTTTGCTTGTGCTCTGTGGCAGCACAGAGCAGCAAGCTCACGCTTCAGAGTGGGGTGACAGAATTGGCTAAAAAGGGATAGGAATTAGCTAAAATATGAGAGTACTGTTGATAGGAAACTTCAAGTAGGGTACAGTCTATTTCAAAGCCAGAAAAAAATGAACTTTTGTTAAATAAGTAGCTAGCACCTTGCTGTAAATTACTATCGCGATGTGATCAAATTTTAGTTAACCAGGATTTTGGCTCCATTATTTTGGTGTGTAGAGTACTTAGGGAAATAAAGACTGCTTTTTAGCTTTAACCATGTTGGATTTTTCTTTACCCGTAAGATTTTTTTTTTCTAATATAAGACTAACACTATGTAAATATTATGTATTCTGGTTTCCAGATCTCGTTCAAATTTCTTTTTCTGTTCTCATGTCAGAATACATAAATGAGGCATCTGTAGATATGATACAAAATGGGGATACAAAAAAAAAAAAGTCTTGGAGTTTAAACCAATGCCTGGAAATATGTTTTACTGAAAACCACTACATCACAAAGATCAACTTGCATCATTAGAAAGAATTTTAAGTCTACCTCAAATGCAGATTGACTTTCAATAAAAAGTATGAGGAAACAAAGCAAATAGACTATAAACCAGTATTTATATTTGCATTTTTATTTATTTTTAATACACACACATATATGTATAATGAGATATATATATACACACACATGCACACATACAAATTAATGATAAGGATATATATGCAGGCATATATTCTTCTTATTTGTTTGTTTGCTTCTTTGTTTTTCACCTAACACGAATTTAATGTTAGGATTGGTATCTTGCAGGAAAATTCAAGAAATTCGGAGTTACTGCTTTTGCAACAAAAAGCATGAACCGTAAGATTTTCTTTTAACCTCAAGCGTGTATATATGGAATAACTTTTCTTTCTATGGTGCAATATGCTGTGTGGCCAGCTACAACTGCTGTGGAATTGTATAATTTAAGATCTTTGTTTTTTGTGCAGGTATAGTATCAAACAAATGTCTCCCACTGCACTTACGAGTTTTCTCTTCAGCTGTTTTCTTGATTCAGAAGAGTGTTTTTTGACACCTTTATTGCAGTGTTCTAGTATCCCAGTGCCATCACTCATTATGGATGAGATACTTGGTATATGCTGTATTTCACATGAAGGCAGCATTATTGGCTTGCTTGTGCACGTATTGATTTACAGATGTGTATGTACACACTTATTTGTGGTGATTTTTGTGCAACTTCAGGGCCTGATCAAGTGGAGTGGAAATTTCTAGGAAATTTTGAGAGGGAGAACACGTAGGTTCCACTCAGTCAGCAGTGGAGTAAATGTGCACTTGTCCTTCCCTTTGATAAAGGATTGTTTGGATTGGAAAACAACATATTGTCAGACAGTGGTACTCAAGGCAATATATATATAAATTTTCTTGACAACCTGATACTCATTTTTCATGACTATATTTTAGGCACAAAGAGAGGATAATTTAGGAGAAATATAGCACAATATGCAGGTATATTTTTTAATTATGGTATGTTTCAATTATTCTTGGGGGGTTACTGGAACTACTGCTTTTACCCATGCTGAGGAGTTGTACATGGTGACTTACACCACTAGAAAAAAAGCAATTCTTACCAAAGTTTTCAACATGCCCATGAGAGTGCCTGTTACCCTGCTGGTTCATAAGGGTCCGTTATAGCCTATAGCTGTTTATCTGTACGGCGAGTTAAGAATACTGTAATTTTTGTAAATAGAATATGATGTTAGTTACAGTCCAAATTCTCCTTAAAATATAAATGTGTAGAGCAGAATGGTCACCAATTTGATACAAGCTTTTATTCCTATAAGCTATAGTAGTTCTGTCTCACAGAGAATTGGGACTGGCCTGTAAGAGAGTTGGGCGATAAGTGACTGGCCCATAAGAGAATTGGGCCAGTCTTAAAATTAGATTTCTGCTTATGGGGCTCTGTGCATATTCCTGCAGATACAATTCATCAGCACTCTGACTTAATAAAAATGATCTGCCCTGAAATATTTACACTTGTCTGTGACAGGTACACATAAATTTTGGTCATATATATAAAAAAAGAAGTTTTCAAATTCCAATCTAATATTTGTAAAAAAATTGTCCAAAGCACACATACATTGAAGCAGTTTAGAAAAGTGTGAAATGGTAGAGGACTGATTTTATGTATCTTAATCAAGATATTGTGATTTTGTAAATACAAAACAACCTCAGAATACAATAAAATGCAATTGCCAGGCAGAGAGATGGAAAGTAATTTTATCTTTGGGCTTTAGATGGTGAGTTAACATTCATAGTAGTTGAAAAATAAATAAACACAATGGTGTTCAACCTTATTATGCAGAATTTTAAAATTCTGACCTGCAGATTTCTTTTTTTTTGTAAACCCTGTGTAAACTATTGTCGTTTTTGAAGATCCTCAAAATACACCGGCAATTTCAGTTCTGAGCACATTCCTTACAATAAACCTGGAGTGATTGGCCTATGAATATCCAACTATTCATTTTTTCTGAGCTTCTGTTTTTCAGGTAGGTGTTCAGTAATGTCTTTTCAACAGCTTCTCTAAACAATTGTTGAAATGAGAGAAAGCCTTCACTTACTTGGTGAATTATAAAACACACATGCAAAAATCCCTGCGCTTTGGAAGGGTTAATGCTTTTCACGAAGGTTAATAGAAAATAAAGAAGTGTAGCAATGTAGTGTTTGTCTGAAGAATTTGAGCCAAGGTGTCTATTTATCTCTAATGGAGGATGACAACGAAGGATTTAAGAAGTCACCCCGCGTATTGTCTTCAGCACAAAAACCTTCCGCCCGCATCTTTCAACTTGCTTCACCACTTCTGAGGGAGCCATGGGCAAACTGCTGAATTTTTATTAATCAGCTTAACCTAATGAGATGAAAAGACTCTTTTGGAATTACAGGGAGAGAGACATGCATATACAGTGAAAGCTGTTTTTCAAAATGCTTTCACATCTAGAAATTTTCCTTGCACCGGTTGGGAAAAGACCCGCCTCTGTTGTGCGTCTGGCTCCCTCATGTATCTTCTTCCTTTCTCTTTCCTGATTTTAGCCTTTCTGCGAGCATTTGCTCATGAGTTGTCTTCCCCCTCACTCCCTGCATGCCAGGGGCCAGTGTAAAGGAGACTTAATGAGGGTCTGGGGTGGAAATACCTTTGGGAACTGAGGCAAGAAAGCCTAAGCTTCTTGCTAAAATGGGACTCTTCTGATGGGGGCCCTGTTTGGATAACTTTCCTCTTCTAAATTCTTCTTGCCTTGCCTCCCTCCCCCCCAGCTCCCTGTGCTTTTCTCTCTCGTCAAGCCCACTTCATAAACGGTAGCAGCTGGAGATCTTTTTAGTGGCATTCAGGGATTACTGCCCTTCAGGATTTTAATAAGCCCTACTGCCTGAAATGCCAGTGCGGGTGCTCTCCGAGACAATTACCATTCAGGGCCAGGATTGAGGGCCCTTCATGGCCCAGATGGCCCCGGCCCTGCGCGCGGGCAGATAGCATTCCCCAAACAACGGATCACTGGAGCAAAGAGAGCGGTGTTTTGTGTTGGGGAGGATGGGCAGTGGGGAGAGGGAGAAAGGGAAGGGAGTTGAGGGGGTTCTATCACTTTCCAGCTAATCAAAGCGAAGTTTGCTCATCCTCCTATACATAACTGGATTTAAACTGTGACCTCTTAAGCGCAATTTGAGGTTACATATCCCTATTCACTGTAAGGCAGCTGCAGTTTGTAATTTAAAAGCACAATACCCCTGATAATGAGGAGTGTTTTTTAGCGGCCTCAAGGAAGGAAAAAAACTTGCCAAAGCCTTGAGCGCTGGGAACAGGGAAAAAAAAATGCAGTTTCTGAGGCGATCAGTTGAGCTGTGGATGTTTGATGGGAAAGACTGGAAGTTGCAGCTTGTTTACATAGGGCAACCGTTTAGCCAGGAGGCATCGGGCACTTTGGTTTGCTTCTGCTCACAGTATGGCATGGTTTCTAGAAGTGTGTGGGAATGAAGTGCTGGGCTTCTGAAGAAGCATACTGCTTGGCTGAGCTTTCAGCCCCTGAAATGAGAAGTGCAGAGCTCACAGGAGAAAGTTTAGGGTTGCCTTTACCCTTTGTGACCAAGGGGAAGAGGCCTGTAGAGCTAATTCACCAAAGCCAGAGCTTTTTGGTCCTGCAATCCTCTGCAAAGGGTGGGAAATGTTGCCTTATTAGCTGAACAGCTGTTCTCTGTCTGGATGGACAGACATAAATTTTTTAATCCTTGGACCCCCTGATGGCAGAAAAACCCATTTGTGCCTCTTCAGATTAAGGTTAATATTTTTGATACAGAGCTCAGTTACTGTCCACTTGCTTTTGACTTCGGCAATGAATACTTCATTCTTTTAAATCACATTTAATAGGAAAATAAAATGCATCATGTCATAAAGGAGAGAAATTGCCTTAAATAGAAAGCATACAGCTGGACTGTCTTATGGCTGAACAGTTTGGATGAATGGGACTAATTCTGTAGTTATTGATCTTGAGGCTTCTCCCATACCCCAGGAAGCTGTAGCAAGTTAATTTGTGGAGCTGCTGAAACTCCAAAATCTAAAAAGATTAGTTGATCGCTTCTCTAGGAAAATAATAAATATGAATCGGTAGCAGGATTTTGCATGGTTGATGATGTATGTGTAAATAGCTTTACTTCATAAGTGGTTGGTTGGAAGGAATTACTCCAAAAGGAAAACAGGATGATAATTTCTTTCTCTTGAGGGCATGGGGCTGGCTGTGGCAAGGGGAGAGGACCTCCTGTATGTATTGACACTACTGAATTTGTCCTCCTACCCCTGTATGTTCCTCTGTAGTTGTTTCTTAAAGGAGTTATTCTGAGCTCTGTCGAGGTGGCTGAGAACTCATTTGTAACAGGAGTAGCAATACAGGAAGACAGCTCACCTCAGGATACTGATGTTTCATAAGCCTTTTTCAAATTGCTAAGCATGGTCGCTTGAATATACTCCCTTTAGAAAGTGAATGAAGAGTTTTTCTCTCCTGAAATCTTGTCAGAGGATTGTTTTTTCCACCTACCCTTACGTGTTATTAGGATAACGACATTACACACAAATAAACTTTTGTATGTTTGGAAGGACTTAACTTTTGTAATAGATGCTGATTGCTGAAATGCTAACAACTCTGGTATGCATTGCGAAGTGAAACAGCCGATGTCAAGTGTGCAACAATTTCTAAGTGTTACTGGTACTGAAAGAAATTCTGCTTGCCATGCTTTTGTAAGTAGAGTCACTGAAGTGTTTGCAGGGGCGATTAAACCATATAAGGTGAGTAAAATTTGGCTAGTGTTAGGAAATACTGTTTTATCACATACTATATTTGAGCCCCCCAGTTCATCTTAGATGAGATACAGCGTTGTAAATTAGGATAACTTTTGTTGAAACTTGAGTCTTCTGTTCCATTTGGATTGATAAAACTGAAAAAACTTGAGCCTCTGGCTGTAGGTGTGCATAGATAGAAAGTACTTGAGTACTTTTATATGTGTAAAGTCTATTATATGGTCTGACCCTTCTGGGTGCATCCCAGATACACACTGGTGCATTGTAGCTGTGGGTTTTGGGATGTATCATTTCTTGCTGGAATATTTAGGCTTTTTATTTTGTAATAGAGTTGCTTAATATTACATATAATGGAAATTATACTCTTTAGGCAAATTGGTAGGTTGAACAGATTGTCCTAGGGTTGGGTGAGTACAAAACTGTATTAATAGTGTCATGATGAATCAGGCTAAAACCTTGGGTAGGACGTACAGAAATATTTACAACGTTGGTGCGGTGTTTATTTGCAGAAGTGCATAACATTAGGCTTGTGTTATGGGCTCTTGTTTTTGATCAACACGTTGAATCATTTCACGGTACTCCAGTATGTGTGATACATGTCAGGAATGCTGTATTTTCACAATGGCTTCTGGTCTGTAAGTTAAGTGCCATGTTCATCTCCCCATCAATTAATTAGAATTTGTGCATTTTTCCTAATTAATAATGTATGCCCTAAGATAGATGATTGGATCCAAATGTCATAAAGATATGAAAAAATATTTTTCTTTAATTTAACAGCAATGTTGATTGTCCTTCTGTGTGTTTTGTGTGCTTTTGAGTAGTTGCAGAAATCAGTGTGAAAATATTTGCAGTAGGTTGAGATCATCTGGGTAAAATAAAAATAGAAAAAAAAAGATGCTGATAAGCATTACCATAATCTGTAGGTAATATTTATGAAATTTAGCAATTTTGAATTTCCTTTTGGAGGTGGTAATAGCTTAATATTCAAGTACAAATTATTTAAAATGTGTTTTCTTCAACCATTCATCTGTTAACTACACAATGACATTGTGTAAGTACTAAAATATTATTAGATAATTTGCTTCAGAACTTCTAAAATTTTGCACTCTTGTGTCTTTAATAAGGTCTATAGTTTTTATCTTTCTGATAGCAGAAAAGGGTGTTGCTATCTATCTGTCTCAGTGAGCATGTCCAGACCATGCTGTTCAAAGTGCTGTCCTGCAACATAATCCGATATGCTGTAAATGGCTGACATATTTAGGTGTTCTTTAGCAAAATGAGATGATAATGTTAGTCTCAGTATGTGGGAAAATTAAGGGGATCCTAAAAATACAGTAGAATTTAGTAGTTAAAGCAGCAGCCTTTTTCAAAGCCCTTTAGAGATGTAGTTCTCCCTTTTTAAATTACAGTGGATTTGTGCAAATAATAGTGTTTTCCCATTTTACGAATGAAATCCATTTTCCTCATAAAAAAACGCAAACATGTAGAGAGGTAGAGGGGGAAATTGTTTCAAAGACTTCAGAAGATATAACCAGTTTAGGCCCTTAATATTGGACTTGGTTTCATGCATCCTTGAACAAAAGGCTCTTAATTGGTGTTTATTCACTCCAAGCGTCCCAAATAGTAAACAGGAATAAAAGTGTTCAGAAGTGTCTGCACGTCATTTCCTCACAACTTGCCATGACTCCCTGGTGCTTCTGGTTTTGTCGGATTATTAGTCTGTGAAGGAAGAGATAAAGCATTTCCTTGTATTGAATTTGAGCACGCTCTGTGCTTTGGGCTGAATGAAATATTAAAGGCTGTTTGCGATCTCACAGATGAGTAGGGCAGGCAAAGTTTCGCACGCACATGGCAGGGGGAGCAGGGGGAATGAGGTCGAGACATCATATATTCCTGAATATAGGTGATTTGTTCATGGTTGCTGGTAGTACTTCTCTTCTACATACAAGGAGGTTCCACCCGCCTGGTTTTAAGTAACCAATTTTTAATTATTTTCGTAAGCATCTGTGAACCATGGAATGTAATCCCTCCATTAATTGCGGCTGCTTAAACCATTTAGTAAGTACAGTAAACTTAGCAACTGTGATGAACTCTCCCTATGCAGTGTTCCTGACACAGGGGAGCCTGTGAGAGGTGCTCTGCGGAGGAGAGGACGTGGGCATTTTCCTCCCGCTGCATCGATTGAGCAGCCTAATTGCAGTTGGGAAGGAAGGCAATCAATGATGGAGTACACTAGGGGAAGCAAAATGGGTTGGGATACCATGAGGTGGATAAAACATAAAGGGTCGAATGCATTGTCTTCCCTTATTTTTCATTTTTGTAAGTATGTGTGCTTTTTATGCGTGCTTACATAGTAACCTATTGTCATGACATACACCCACATGCGGCTGGTTTAAGAAGGACTTCCGTAGTGTTGACTAACCCATTTAATACTGTATAATACTTCGCAAATGATAATTGTCCTGTAGAGACAATTCCTGATGAAAATTACCTTGTTCACTGGCTCACCGCTGAGACCTTCCACGCCGTGGTGGCTGGTTTCCTGAGTTCGGCATCATCTGTCAGTCTATCTGTGTGCAACTGAACTAAAATGTATCTATATTTCTGAATGAGAAACTTAATCTTAAGTATAGGGAACTCTTTCACTGTGCGACTGTCAGTTACCTAAGGCTTAAAATCCATGATAATTGCCCTGTCTATAAAATGCCTCTCCTTATGGCACATAAAATGCCTAGCTGTGAAGAACTGTTGTGTGAACATTGTTTGCTGCATAAAATAGAACTCCTAGGTAATAAATAAATAAATAAATAAATAGACATTATACTTGGTTTCATTTCCACATTTTTTGATGAAGGATATATCCAAGTCGCCTGGCTGTGGCACAGCTGCATTTTGATGCTTTCTGTCTTCACCACAGAGGAGCTTAGCGGCACTTCTGCAGTCTTACGGGCCCTTCCAGTCTGTTACGAATAAATGTCCTGGCCCTGGGGAAAGCAGTACACAAGGAGTTAAGCCAGGCTCTTTGCCATAGATCAATATTGGGAAAACATGCAGTAAGAACCTAGTAACCTTCCAGAGAAGTTGGCTTTGAAATGTTCATACAACAATAAAGGTGCAAATTCCCCTTTTTATTTGAAGGGAACTTAGCAAGGATGCACCTAACAGGAGGAAATATGAAAATGCTTTTCCTCAATTACCAACGGTTAGCTCAAAGCGAGTAATGAAATCATTTCAGAAAATAACTGCATGATTATTTATTGACTTTGGCCACATTGATTTGCTAAATCATATGGATGCTATTAAGGGTTGCTGTTTTAAGCAACAACACCCGCTGCCCCCCTTCACCCTTTTCTTTAAATTGACATGGTCAAATCCCAGTACATTTTTGAAACCACACTCTTAAAGAGCGTGCATTTCAGTACTACGTGTAACGGTTTCTTATTTCTCACTCCTGTCCCCTTGGTCCTCCCCACCCTTTGCAATTGGAGTCTGTCTGTGCAGCATGACCCCCATCTCACTTGTGAAACCTTGACCTGTATTATTGTATATGTGCTTTTTGTTCAAAACTCATTTAACTGGAGCGTGGACTGTGTTTTTCAAGTGGAAATGTTCCATGTATCCCGTATTACAATGTCAAATTATTAGTGGATTTTCAAAGCAAACAAAAAATGTAATTTAAAGCCATTTCTCTCAACTGCATGTTATTATAAAGATTCCCTGGTTGTTTTATAATAACATGTGCTGGAGCTATCCCACATCTTATTAACCGTGAACAACTGCTGACAGAAATGCTGAATCATGCAAATGATATTTTAGCAAACATGAGGCATACTTAAGCTAATCCAGTGGTATTTGACTCGTTCGTTAGCTGGCCCTCAGCTTCTCTGGGCAAGGGCCTGTCTTGAGCTTTACCCGTGTGCTTTGAAGGCAGTATGAGAGCTGGGGCTGCTTGGGAGGTAGCTCAGACTTGTATATTGCAAAGAAAAGGAAAGCAGTCTGCCGAACAGAAGTTGGAAGATGTGGTACGTGTGGCTAAGTGGCAACAGAAACGTACAGAAAGGCCTAGCAGAGGAAAATGGGCTTTGTGTTGTTAATAGTACAAAATCAATTTTTCCAATATGCTGCTCCTTACAGAGGCAGGTTTCTCTTCCCCTCTTAAATAGCCTAAGGTTGTTTTATAGCACCTTTTATAACTTGAACATTGCATTCTCCGCCTGAAGACCCATTTTTAACCTTTCCTTTGTATGAGTTAGAGGTGAGGCAGGCTGTGTGCCTGAGATGCAAACAGGGCTTGTCAACTTCTCTGGACCATGGACTGCAAAACTCAGAGCTTCAGAAGCTGATGCAGACGTGACTCTAAATGATTCTCTCTTCCAATTAAATAATTCTTTTTTTTTTTAAAAAAAACCTTTCTGTCTTTAGGCCAAGGGCAAGCTGAATTATACAGCAGCCCTCCCCATCATCCTGCGGGGGAGTTGTCAATATGTTAAAAAGCCGAGCCTTCCCCAAGCTCCGTCGCATCTCGCTAGCCTCATATCACTGGTCGAAGCGACATGGCACGCAGGTGTTTAAATTATTTACACTCATAATCGTCCTTTATGTTACACTGCTGAGCCAGGCCTCTGTTATTCTAGTGCATAATTGATGCTGCTCAGCAGTGGAAAAGTTAGAAAAGCAGAAGTAACGCGAAGCGAAAGTGCAGGGAGGCCGCGGCAGGGCCTAGCGGGGCCGGGCTGCCGCACAGGCCTCGCTCTGCGGGAGCGGGGCCTGGGTCTTGTAAAGGGTTCAGCGCTGCAGGTTTCCTCAGGCGAGCCGTGTCGACCAGCGAGGGCTTGAAGCTGCAGCAAGACAATGCCAGAAAGCTTTCAGAGGAATCAGAAGTCGGGATTTCCAGAAAGCCGGAGCTGGCAGTTAATTTTGCACGGTTTCGGGTGGAGCGCTGACTGGTGTCAGGGCATTTTACGGCAAAAGGGCCTTGATGCTGTGCTCATTCTAGCACAGGGAATTCCATAGGCTGGTATATTCTACAGAAGCTACAGACCTTCCCAAGTTTTGATAATTTCATGTTACACAAGAATCTCTAACACACAAAAATAATGCATATACTGCCAGATTTTGGAATGATGTTTGTTGTATTTTGGTTACCACGGCTGGGAATTAGCGCAATACAAGCTGCATCCAAGTACTTAGAATTACAATTTATGGTATTTTCAAATGCTCCTGCTAATGTGCAAGCAATGTAATATCTTCTTTCAGATATAAATATTAACATCTTTTCTAAGGAATTTAATTGACCAACAAATATGGAGTCATAAAGATTCCTTTCTGTCCTTCTTCCCCCTCTTTCTTTGGATTTTTATTTTAAGGCAGCAGTTTTATTTTTCCAACTCTCAAGCATGCTACATGTGTGTTTTTTTTCAGTAATGCTCCTCACAGCAAGATCTGACAGAGTAGGAAGTATTACTTTTCCAATATGAAAAAAAAAACAATCCTTTTCACTAAAAGCAATAATATGATTGTTGTTTTGCACTTTGGCCTGTATTTAGTAAATTCCATAAAAGTTTAGTACTAAATTATTTTGGAACAGCAATAATTCCTTTGTTGCTAGTTTCTCTAGATGAATTGCCAAAGAACTGGTGTTGCTTCGTTGTTACCATCAGTATAAAAAGTGGAAATGTTTCTGAACTTTTTTTTTTTTTTTTTTTTCCTATTTCACTACAGAAGCAAGGAGGCTGATCAGAGTAATAGCCTAAAGGTTAGTCAGGAAGTTATTGTCATTTCTATTATTGGTCTCTAGATACTTCGAAATTCTTCAGCCAGCAGTATGTGTCGTGGAGGAAAATAGCAGTACAAGCTAGCAGACTTCTTGTGCAAAAGGCAATGAGTAGTGCTAATGAACGGGACTTTCTCCAGCACTGTGAAAATATGGGCTGCAGCTTGTGTAAGAACTCGTAGTGCAACTGCAGTGAAGATACAGGATTAGGTGACTGGAGTTATGAGACATTTTGGTTTTGAATAGAAATGGCTTCACTTTGAAGAGTTGGAGCCCTTGACACAACCATGGTGCTTTAACCTGTTGAACTGATTATGCATTTTTATATTAAGCAACATCCGCTTTCTGTGTGTGTGTTGTAAATGACCACGCACTCTTTAACTAAACCTCTGCTTATATTGTCTTCATACACAGAGGTAGTGCTAATGCAGGCATTTGCATGCTAAATGCTCCCTCTGTGACAATTCTTCAGGTGATAAAGTGGCTAATAACTTTTATTATTATTTCTAAGCAGAGAAAACGAATGTTTCCTCCCCATTTATTGGTAAAGAATAATGCAGAGATCCCAAATAAATTCATCCCGGTGCTTTAATAACATTGTCTCATTAATATTTCCTATATTAATTCTGCCAAACAAACCAAGAGCAAGAAAAGGAAGAAAGAAATAAAAGAAATCATAGAAAGATTATTATGACAATAAAAGTGACAAAAAATGGTACAAAATGATATTTCATATAGAAAAGGCAGCCTTGTAACATTTAATGAAGCAACACAAATCCTTACAGCTTCTTTGATGATGGCGGTATAAAATACCCTAATAAGCTATAAAGAGAGAGACCTATGTCCTGTTGAAAATAATGACTGTTGCAGAGTCCTGTGCCACAACATTAAGGAGGCAAAACTAGAGAGAAGAGTAATTGGACATTGAAAGAAAATAATTTCTAACACCCGATTTGCCCAAGTGCCGCATTAAGCAAGAGCTATAACAAAATAGTATCAAGAAGCACATTTACTCAATTAAAATACATTTTGAAGGACTCGCTTATGTTAAATTGGCACACCGAAAATTTTCTTGGTGTGTTTTGTGATTCTGTGTTCTAAAATAAGGAAACTGTTTTTTAAGAAAGGTAAATACAATTTGTATGTTTACAGGTATCTGTATAGATACATGAGCATATGTTTGTGTGTGTATAGTTATTACACAAACTTAATATTTTTATACACTCTTTCTGTATCACAATATATGAAGATCAATGCCTAAATCAACACTGCATTCACATTTGATATTGGAAGAGAAAAAAGAAGACAAGATTCTGCTTTGGCAGCAGATAAGCTTGTGACTTGCACCTTTTAATTTATTACCAAAAACATTTATTTAAAAAAAAAAATTGCAGTCTTGTAGGTGAGTGATTGAAGCACTGGTAGTAATTTATATCTGAGTTGCGCAAGTGCAGTGGTGAGGTGTGTTATGTCAGGCTGAGTTATAAAGATTGTGTTGGGTTGTATAGTTGTTCTGGTATTCCAGTGTTTTAAAAATACAGATGTGTAGTCTGTTTTGATAACCCAAAGTCCAGTTGCAGTTCATACCACACCTTAGCGAGTCACCAAACATGACTAATTGTAATTTAAACAGCCCAGTATTCAATGAAAAGTTCTTAGAATAGGCTGTGCCAGTCTATAAAACCTCTTCAAATATGGGCTGCCAAGAAGTGTGGTTTGTCTAATTCATAGTGTAGGTCAGAGGACTTCAGTAGTCCGAAATTTGGTTTTGTCCCTAATTCATTGTTTATCCCTATGTTAAGTTACTCAGTCTTGGTAAACTTGCCTGTAGAATATGACCTATCTTATGAAATGTTTGTAAATCCTTTGAAATTGTTATAGAAATTCTGTGAACTAAAATGACTGAGTAAAATACTGTAAAATAAAGGCCTGCAAGTTTGGACTGTATCCATCAGTCTTTGTTTGTGGAAACATTGCAAAGTTTGGTAGTCATTCTGGAAATCAGCATACTTCAGCTTTTCAGATTCAGAGGTGAGGGTCATCTTTATCCTTTGATGTTTATAGAGTTTTTAGGATAGTAACTATGCCACTTGCTACAGACACAGGCAAACTGATTTACTGGCTTCTGCTTTTCAAAGAAAAAGAGCAGTGATGATAAGCATGCTTAGAAAATTAAATTGGAATCTTTTATACCCTGATGTATTTAGTGGTTTTGTCTGTTTGTTTTTGGTAAGTGTCGCAATACAAGTTAGTGTAGATAAATAGATTAAATAGAATCAGTTGAGTGGAATCAGTAGCACTAATGAGGTTTTGAAATGGGTTGGTAGTGGAAAGGGAAGTTTGAGTTGTCTTGTGTTTCAGTGACATTTTTTATATTTGTAAACTCTTCAGTCATTAGAAATATGTAAGAATGTGAAATTAGAAAGGCTCCTTTCTACTTCCGAAGCAATTGAAGTGGGGCTCTTTTCTCAGGTTTCTCTAGCTGTATTCCTTATTGTATTGTGAGGAGATTGCTCTGATCCTTTAATTCTTTGTAATAGCTGTTAATTAGCACAGAATTAAGGTGAATTTGTCTCATAGAGTTACATTTCTTATTGATCCAAATTAAACAGTCAATCATATTTAGTACTCAGTAAATAGTGTCCGGTATTGTGAAAACTGCCTTTTGCGGTTCGGCTGAGGAGATGCTCCTTGGGCCAGCCCATGCGAGTCCAGCTTTGGAGACGGTGCCGCGTGGCTGCCGAGCTCTCTGCCCCGGGGATGGCACTTGGCTCTTGGCATCTTGGCATTAAAATGATGGTTCTCCATCATTTTGACGGAGCCTTCAGGCTGGAAGTGCCTCCAGAGGTCTCCAGCCCAAGGCCCCGCTCCCGGCGGGGTCAGCTCTGAGGGAGCAGCAGCCTCGTGGGGGCTTCGTCCGGCGGAATCCTGAAACCCTCCAAGGGTGGAGAAGACGGGACACCCTTCCTGTGTGACTGCTGCTGCTGGGCTCTGCGGTGGTGGGGAAGCTTCCCCGTGATACCTCACTGGGACCTGCCTTCTTGGTGCTCGTGCTCCACCTGGGCAGTAATACGCACGCGGGTATGTACTGTACAGAGCAGTGCACACCACACACTGCCCTGTGGTGCTGTGTCCCGGTGGGGCCGTGCCGGGAAGCCCAACCCATGCATGGGAGCGACTTAGCAGACACCGGGGTACGCTTCTGAGGTGGTGTCTCCACCTCGCGACTGCTGTTCCCGCTGCGGAGGCTCCCTCGAGCAGAGGCGGATCCTGCCCGGAGCGCGGCCTTGTCCTCCACACGCTATCCGTGTGGGCAGGTGCCCAGCTGGCGCGGCGGGAAGGGTTAACCGGGCACTGCCTGGCCCGCCATCAGCCACAAGGTGTTTGCTTCCAAAACTGCGTTTTGTTCCCTGTCTGTCAACTTAAATAGAATTGTTTATTTTAATCCTTAAGGTTCTCCCCAGTCCCTTTTATGAATTTGTCATATTCTTCCTGCCATACTGTTTCATGTTATCCCCCCTCTCAGGTGTAAATCTTCAAACATCTAGAAATCGAGAGTTGGTGTTTTTATTTATTTTATTTTATTTTATTTTGTTTTGTTTTGTTTTGTTTTGTTTTGTTTTGTTTTATTCTATTTATCTTATTTTAATTTATTTTGGTGCTTTTTAGGTCAAACAAAAACTGAGATTTTTATAGGCAGTTTGAATTACAGAATTTGCCAGTTGTGTCCTTGGCCGCTTTTAAAATTGTGCTACTTTATCTCTTAAACTTACTTGTAAGGTGTGCATTTAAATAGGTACTTTCTGCCACTGGGAGTTTTCCTCTCTTCTTTTCTTGGCCTTTATATTTTTTTCCTTTTGTGCCCAACAGTCTAGTTCTGTGCTCGGTTTTGTAGAGAGAGGTGAGAGAGAGGCATCTTAAGTGGAAGGATATCTTTAATAGACTGCAAAGACTCTTTCTAGGGAATCACGTATCTGCATGGGCATGGTAGCTCTGTGGTGTTTACTGGAATTTTTACTGGTCTTAATTTATGACTTGTGCTACATGAGAAGAACATAAATAGCTGGGGAGAAAAACATTCAGGGAATACTATCCTGCAGATAAAAGGAGGTGGTGCATTTCAGTATTTAGCTTATCTTTCTCCACTGCAGAAGGAAGAATTAGTGCATCCTTCAGGGACATAAAGGATTTTTCTGCCAGAGTAATTTATAGCATTGACTACGTTTTTTTTTTTTTTTTGTGGCTGCCAAGTGCTCTTTTTTATGTTTTTGGAAGTAATAAGGCAGGATTACAAACTATAAATTACTATAGTGGTAGCTACTCACAAGCATGCCCACCCATTCATGCTGCATAGTACTTTACGGAAAGTTATGTTTAATGGCACTTAATGAGTACTTAGGACTGAGTCCTCTCAAATACTTTGATGGGCTGTTAAATTTACAAATGTCCTGAAGCTATAAATTACCATTAAAGATTAGTAGAAAGAGTGCACTGCTGTATATTTCAAATGATTTACTTAATGTCAGAGTCATCTTTTTCCCTCCCCCTCCATGAAGTAGAGGCCCTCAAATACTGAGGTAGAATTTGCCAACCGTCTGTGGTGATTCTTACTTATATGTTAAACTTTAACTACTCTTCAGCCTTTTGATTTTTTTCAGTGAGTGATGAGAATTGTGTTCCTCTGTGTGTGTACTAATTAACCCAAGGACAGCACATGAAAGTATTGTAATTCCTGTAACTATAAATATGTAGAATTGTGTATCAGGATAAGAATACTTTGTATCCATGAAATGAAACTAGATAAGATTTCTTGTCCTTAAAAATTGTCAAATATTGCTTTCAAAAATAAAACATACTAAGCAAGCTTAGTTAAGAGCTTAGTGCTGAATAAACATCTTTGTAATCAAACAGCCATTATTCTTTGACTGATGATATTTCTTAAATGAAAAAAAAAGACTATTTTTACTGGGTTAGGAATTTTTAGAGCTTGTGGTCCCAATTTTTTTGTTCTGATGTTTAAGTTAAGAGAAAATGTGTCTTTCACCATTTTGATAGACAGGAGATGAAATAATTCCATTTCTTTTCTCCTGACTATTTTCCAAATTTATATAAAATAGCTGTCAAGCTCTAGCATGACTTGTTCTCCTTATGTTTTTGAATTTCAGCTGTGTTTTAGATAAAGAAATCTGGCTGCTGTGAATGCTTTTTATCTTGAACATGTCCTGTTGTCCTTCCATCTTCTCCTAGAAATAATCGTGCACTGCACTTTTAAAAATAAGCTGTGGGTAATAGTTTACTCCTAAAAATGGTATTGATTGGTAATGGCGCATGACCAGCTCACCAAAGGAATAATAAATGTGAATACTTACTTAACTGTATTTTTTTTTCCTAAATATATTGCTGATTATTGTCTGTAAGTGCGTATTTGAAAAACGGCGATAGCTCTGGGGTTGTGACTGATGAGATGGTTCTTTCGGAGGGGCAGGACTGTTGGGGTGCGGCGCTTTCCGAGAGTGCACACTTACAGCGTGCCTTGAGCGCTCCTAAATCATCCCTAGTGCCTTCTGTAGGTCAGAGACATCTGCTAAAACAGTGTGAGGGCTCTTAGAATAATTTTGTTTTTTTCAGATGGGATGTGTATTAAAACAGCGGTGCTAGTAACTGGATCTGGCTTACATTTACTTCTGTGGTCCTATTTATACTCTGGAAAGACAATAAAAGTTATAGATGGAATTTAAATTTCTATGGCAGGATCATATGGGAGATAAATGCTTTGCTGATCACAGGTTATGTGACAAAAATATTAGTGGAGTCTTAAAGCAAGGGCCAGGTGATTAATATGCAGTAGCTGCCTTCTGGCGTGTTCATAATCGTTGTGAAATTAAAATGCTTTCTGACTTTTTCTGACTGTTAACTGTCTGAAGGAACATTTTTAAAGCCTTTCTACAAGGTAAACCGAACAAGAACATAGATGCCCTTGTTACTCTGGGTCTAAAGAAAATAATCTGAGACTAACAAAAGATAGGAAAGTTTGGAATCTTAGTGACCTGCTATTGAGTACACTGATTTGAAAGTTACCACATGTATGCTTCATTCTGCTTCATTTGAACTATTTCTGATTCAAAGAACTGTTCTGGAAAGATGGCATATGATTTTTCCAAGTGATTACATGACACAGTTTTCACTTTAGATGGGAAACGCTGCAAAATGCTGCAATCCTCTCTTTAAAATAACCCATTGGCGTTTGTTTCATGGGAGGGAAGAATTCTTGCATCTGATATTCATATAATAGTTTTAACACGAAGATGTGAGATGTATCCCAGGTGGATCGCCAAGTTTACTCAAAGACTTAATTCTTTCCTTGTGGTTGGTCTGAGGAAAATAGGTTGTGTTACTGTTCATGTAGGCTTGCTGCTGGGGAGCAGGGCTGTACAGCACGTCCTAGGGATGCCCAGCTTTGGTTGGAAACTGAGAGGATGCTTAAAACACACTGTACAAAATCCCAGAAAGGGCAGTATTTAAAAGCAGGTCCATCTATTAGAATTGCTAAGCAGTTAATGAGATTGTTGCCCTGTGAGCATCGCCAGATGCTCTGGTGAATAACTTGCTGAGTAAACTAGTGCACATCGCTGGAGCTTCTGTCTGCCAGGAGGCTCGGCATTGAGAAACTGATGCGAAAAGCAGGGCTTTGCACACTTCCTTGAGAGATGCTGACACATACTGATTTTTAAATTCTGCATTTGTTTTCTGATACCAGTAAAAGAACGTGAAATAGATGGGAGAGGAGATGGGTGACACGGGAGAACTGTCTGTTAACGGCAATGTAAATATAGTAGATTTTTGCTAAATAATTCTTTTTCAGAGGCTGTTAACACAAACAAGGTGAATACCAGCTCATCTGGAATTTTCAAAGTGAGAGAGTGGAATTTGGCCCTTGATTCAGTGAAGTACCCACCCTAGATTTTTGACATTCATTTTTGGAGGGAGAGAATCTAAGGAGATCACTCACTTTATTTTCTCCTTCTTCAGGATGTGAAGTATTACATTTTATGAAGTTCTACTCTGTCATTTTTGACAACTATACTCTGCAGCTATCAGTCATTTCTGAAAGATGGTAATTGAACATTAATTAAGATACCATAAATGTCCTTAAAATTCAGTTTTGTTTTTTAAATCACGAGCTGTAGGTTTTGCTTGACAACAAACATTTTTTTTTTCTCTGTGGATAGTTTTGCTCTAAAAAAAAAAAAAACAAATCAAAACAACAACAACAAAAAAAACTTGAAGCCTCCAGACATTTTTTGTTTCTGATCTAATTTAGCAACAGGAGGCTGCTATTAGTAGGAAGGAGCCAGCCAAGGGGAAGGCACACTTGTTATTGATTGCACCTGATGGAAAGTGAGGATTTAAATGATGGACGCTGTTAGTCACAAGTGCAGTCTTTAAGGTCTGGGAGCTGTGCTTGTTGAGGGCTCTTAGTGCCCTCAGAAATATGGGAGGAATGCTAGAGAGCAGTTTGTGTGGTTTGGTGGAGATCTAATCTTTGTGAATTCATTGCTTGCCAGTTATTATTTATAATCACATGCTTGATTGACTCCAGCTAAAGGGCCCTGCCTGGGAAAGGCAGGGAGTTAAATCTGAAACTGTAAGTATGTGTTTTAACTGAAAATAGGGATCATTGTGGAATGCGCTCTCAATCAGCCCTGGGCACCCAGCTGAATGTGATGCTTAACAAAATAAGGAGATGAGAAGGAACGTGAGTGCTGCGCTGTCCTTGGGCAGCAGCGGCGGCTGAGCTCGGAGGATGAAGATGGAGGCCCTGGAGGGGATGTGCAAGTGATAAAAACTGAGCCCCTTGGTGGTGATGTGCTGAGTATGGCTGATCCTGCAGCTGTACCATAGGAGCAGGATCTGGCAACCCTTTGAACTCCCTCCTGAGATTACCAAGTCATTTTGAAGTTTCAGGAAAATACCTATAAATGAGTTAAGGAGGGAATGTGGTTTTGAATGAAATGAGACTCTTTGCAGATACTGTCTGTGTTCAGATGGCATGCGGTTTGGTCTTGCCAAGTTGCTTCTTGAACAAAAGGATCCTAGATGAAAATTCTCATTTGTCCTCCATAAGAGAAAATCTTGAGGGGCCTCTTTTTGATTGATCCTAAATTTTATTTTCTCTTAGGAGTTAGAGAGCTTGATGCTAGAATAGAAAAAAGTGTAAATTATTTTCAGGGGAAAAATGCACAGCAGATTTTTCTTTTTTTTTTTTTTCCTTTTAAGTAAGGAAAAAATAATGCTGCTTGCAGATTCTAGTCTTACACCTATTCCACAGCTTTATTTTTTCCTGTCCTTCAGACATTTAATTTGGTAGTTTTTGTTTTGTCTCATAATGCAGATGGAGCCTGAGGTCTTTCAGATATTGCAGGAGCTCCTTCTAGATTAGACTGTCTCTTGCTTCATTATTTTATAATTTGGTGGTGAACAAGATGTTTTTTATTTCTGTAAACTTGTGTGCTGAGACAGTGTCCAGAATAACTGAGGAAAGTTGTTTCAGAGAGATTATTTGAAATTGCTAAGCACAATTAAGAACAGAATTGGTGGAGTGAACCATTTGCAGGGTGTAACAATGAAATATTTTGTTTATTTGATTTTTAAGTGAGCAAATTGGCAGCTAGTGCAGATAATTAATTAAGAGTTGCATTATTTTGTAGTTTTTAAGTCCATCTCATGATTTCACTGAAGTCAGTGGGGGGGAAAAAAAAAAAAAGGGATATTACCTTAAGTAAAATTAGGATGATCATCTTTTGCGGGAGTAGAGGGAGGGAAGAGTTAACCTAATTTAACTTACAACGATACCTGGCATGTTTAAAGCAAGTCACATGCTCAATTTTTACATCGACAATTGTTGTTTCTCTGAGTTTTAAAATTTTACAAGTAGGATGAAGCATAAAGAGGTGTCCAACCTTTTGACGTTGCCAGCATATTTGATTTCCTTACAGCTGGAGGACGCTTGGGCCCCCTCCATCATTGCAGGCTGGTTTTTGGCTCGCGGAGGAGAGCAGCGGCGGTGCGAGCTGCGGTGCCTGTGTCCTGGGCGCTGCTGGCAGGCCTGGCGCCGAGGCTGTCGGAGCGACCGCGGGCCCCTCGGACGCCTGCGGGTTACACAGGCCGCCCCTCGGATCTACACGGGGCGGCGGTTTCATGTCGGCTTCATCATCCTCCTGTTTTGCGAGGCAGGCGCTCAAGCGGTCTGGAAATATTAAAAACTGTTGGCTTTCCCGATATCGAGGGCGAAGTTCTGCCTGGGTTTATCTGGAAATGGTTCTCTTTGCGATGGTTTTAGTGCGGCACCGGGCTGCTGGGAGCACGAGGCGCCCTCAGCGCCGGTGTGAGATCGAACTGAGACGCTGCCGTGCAGCGGGAAGTGCCTTTCACTCCGGTCTCGTCGGTATGAATTTACTCTGCAACTCAGTAGTCTCTGCTTGGGGTCAGTGCTTTGATTTTAAGTTAGCAATTTAACTCCTGAAGTGCTTCAAGTAAAAATGTCCTTGAAGGAGGAGTAAGTTTAAACAGCTCTGAATCTGTTGAAAATAGTTTTTTAATTTAGTTTGGGCTGGGGGCACAAACTGGCAGGAGAACAAGGAGAATGGAGGAGGAAAGAAAGAGATTAAGCGTAAAATGTCATACTGTGCCTTACGGTTAGGGAAGCTAGAGGTGGAGGAGAAGGTTAAACATATCCCTTTCTAGGCCTGCTGGCATTAATATGTACTTACTGCTAATAAATAAAAATAGTAGCAGTCTAAATAATATTTACTCTTAATACTCATTTTGTTTGTTTGTCTGGCTTTGATTATTCTGATGGCATTACTAATACAGGAGAGATAAAAATGTAACTACTGCTTCCTAAATTAACAATTTAGTTACTAAATGAGGAGAAAACATCTTAACATAAATAAAATAAAAATCTCTACTCATTTCAGCCAGGCCCATTGCTTTTATAAAGCACTTGAGATTTTATTTTCATTAGCACTGAGAGGCACTTTGAAATGAGTAACTAGCAAATAAACAAACTGAGATAATTCAAGTTTATATTGCTGAGTTAATAAAACTAATAAAATCTCTACATTTTCCCAAGGTTTTCCATTATTACTATTTATTTTTTTTTATTGCAGAAGAAAATCATTAGGGCTATATAGTCTAAGGCATCATGGAAATTTTCTCTACCCGTTTTATGTTCTTTTATGACTTGCTCAAGAAAATTAGGTCCGTTTTGCAGCTTGTGAACAAGGAAAACGCATCATCTAAGCCGCTTCATCCGGGTAACTGTTCTGTTTGGTTCCTCATTGTCTTTTGCTTGTTGGTGCGTGCTTGAAGGCTCATTTCTTTAGCGGGATTCTGGGATCTTAGTGCACATTTTACAGTCCGCTAACCAGAAAGCGTCTCCTTTTAGCGGTTCTCTCCCTTTAGCACCCGCTCAGTAAGCGGGTTCCCTCGCATTAATGCGATGACCAATAGGGACACCCGAAATTGCGCTTTGGCACGCGACGCCCAGCCAGCCTGTTCCTACAGCGGCGCATGCTCCTGCTGCCGCCTTGGTGGCTTTTGTGTGTGCCTGCAGAAATGTTTAGATCCCTTTATTTATGTATTTGTTTCTCTTTTGTTTGAGGGAGAGAGGTCTGTCCAGATGTGAAGTATGCTGAGGATGTCAAAAGTCTTCTATTTGATAGAAACGCTGAAGCACATCCTAAAAGTACATTGATCATTGATCTAATGAAGGCTTAGAGAAGCCTCTTCTGCTGTACCATATGCCTTTTTTCTGTTTATTTGGATCGTTGCCCTGTAATATGCACTTTCTAGTAACAAGAAACCGCCTAATCTCAACAAACAGTCTGAGAACAGACCACATAATTTGGAAAGAGTGTAAGGGTTGTTCAGTAATAGCTAGTATGACGTTGTTGATGTATAATCCTTTTATTTTAGGATGTATTGCATTATTCCAGGTGGATTTTTTCTCCATTTTTCTTGTACTGTGATTTGCATTCATTATGCAGTGCATTTATTAACTTTGTGGCACTTAAATCTCAGTAAATATCAGACAATGAGATGAATGTGAGCCAAGCAGAAATGCATATGAAGTGCTCTAGTGAAGTTTATGTATTATAAAAAATGTCAATATGGAGCATGGTATTTGAATGGCTTCCTGAAATTTCTTTTCAAATGTCTGTATATACATATATATACGTGTGTGTGTGTCTTCTCTTGCTCTGTGTGCATGTATTTGTTTCAGAAAATAAATAAAACTATTTCTTAATGTATTGATGATATACTGATTTAAATAACTCATTGTATAGGAACATATGAATTATGTGTAAAATGTGACTGTTTTTACTGTGTATACAGTGGGATTTCAGAGGGAGGAAAAGGAGGAGCTCTGGTGGCTTTGTTTGATGCCACTTGCTTCGGTTTTACTCTGCTCCTCGTGGCGGGCATATTCTAGAGGCCACATTTGTGCAGAAGAGGGATTAACCCTTCACGAAGGGGCGGGTGTGTGTGGTTTTTTTTACCCCATCTTGATGGATTGGAGATGGTATCCTGGACAAAGGTGTGCTCGGGATGAGCGAGCTGTCAAGCCGGGATGATTTCCTCTCTGTGTACCGCTGAGCAAGCTAGGGGTTTACCCCCCAACTCGTGTCTGTGCAGATTGATGCTGATATTGTCCATGTCGCCCTGCGCTGGTGTGATCCGCGGCCCAATATCCTGCTCCCCTCTCTGGCCTTGCTTTGTGCATGCATTGCCCATGCCAGGAAGGGGTTAACTTCCCATGGCGGCCAGACAGGAGGCTCCTGGCGGCATTTTGCGCTAGGTTTCGTGTCTGTCGCTGCCCCTCTTTCATGCTCCTCTGAGTATGGAAATGATTTGAGACAGAGAGCCACTTGGGGGGAGCGGGCAGAGGTGTCGGTGGCACGCAGGGCTTGGAGGGGCTGCGGCCGGCGCCTCGGCACGGCACCAGCACTGCGCGGCGCTTCCAGAAGCTTCCACGCGCTCTGCTCCAGCTGCTAGCTCCCGGCAGGGCGCCCACACGGTGCTTGCCCGCGTGGCCCTTGGACACGGACCCGTGAGCGCTTGGTCTCGTAACTGCCTGTAGCGGACGCAGGTTTTCACAGCCCTGGCTTTTGTGCCCCCAGCGTGTGCTGTCTGGAAGATGGCGGCCACCTACCTCCTCATGTGCGTTCCCCTTTGCTGCCATGCAGGGCTGTGCTTTGCCCCTTCTGCCCCCCTCAGCGAAGTAAAACCAAAAGCCAATGGAGAACAAGCACCTGTGAAAAAATGAGAAAAGAGGGAAGTGCAGAGTTTCTGGGGCTACTAAGTGGAGGGTAATACACCCAGCAGTTTTAAGAGATTGTTACATTTTCTACCTCTGTTTGTTGGTATGACCTTGCTGCAAAAAGTGTCTTGTTGTGCAAAAGCCGGTTCATGTTCTGCAGTGTTTAGGCCTTCAGAGCCTCCTTTTGTTGTGAAATACAGAAATGCGGTTGATGTGGTATTTACTAGCTGCTCTGAGATGGGTATTGTAACCTCCAAACTAGAAGAGAAAAATAGGTCATGCTCCCCCAAACGACTGTGCTCAGCAGACATTCACTGTATGTTATGTTGGGTGTTCAGAAATGGGAGACTCTAATAGCAGTATTGTAATGAAACAGAGAATGCTCCAAATGTCTATAGTTGGCACAAAAAATGATTTCCCCCTATCGCGTAGTGTTGTTTCAGCTCTATTAAAAACTTAGTGCTATGTGTACCCTTATCAGACTGTATATTTAAGTCTAGAAATAAAAGCTACAGCGTAAGACTATATATTTTGAACAAGCCTTTTTTTCTTTATTCTGATTTTTTGGGGGAGTTAGAGCCGTGTAGGAACTTCTCTAAGAAGAACTGTTACCTGACAGTTTTTAATTGTTATCTTCTCCTATTCATCTTGTTTCACTTTATATATATGTATATATATATATATGTATACACACACATATATATAATATTTTTTTCAAAAAAGTAATTGCATTTACTATTATAACCTTTTTGAATGTTCAACTTGATTGTTTAATTATTTGTTAGGCACGGAAATAAGAAGCAAGTGGCCCAGCAGCTGGTTTCACATGTAAGTATCCTAGTGTTTAGAATAAAGTTGTTAGAAAAAGTGGTGAATCAAATACTGTTAAAAATAAATAAATAAAATTGTGGTTGCTCAAGATTAGTTGTCGCCAACAGAAAGCTGTTTTGCCTGTGATTCAGCATGATACTCAATCTCCCAGCTGCACTTCTTGTTAGGAATGTATGGAGGGGTGACTACAAAAATGTTTTTTGTCATTCCTGTTATTTTTTCTGAGCAGTTCAGGTTGACATCTCAGCTGCTTGCCAACTTCAGCTTCATTCCACTCAGGAATTATTTACCTCATTTTTACTTGAACCTGTCACTCCTACAGCTCATGTTAATAACGGAGATGGACAGATCAAAGGAGTCAGAGCCCCAGGAAGAGGAAAGTAGGGCAGTCCTCACTGGCACAGAAGACAATTAATTTTAATTATTAAGATTATTTTTTTAATTTATAGCAGTGCTTTGTTAAAAGAAAAAAATAAGTTGTATGAATGAAGCATGTTCTCGCAACGATAAATGATGCTGGTTTTAAAAGCAGAGTCTTGTTCTGAGAATAGCACGAGCAAGGCTGTGTGCGCCTTGGCGCCGAACGGCTAGAGCTGGCGTAGCCGGTGCCACGCAGAACGCCGCGTGCCGCAGGGCTGGCACCGCGGGAACTGCGGAAGGGACGGGTCCATCTGTAGTCTTTGCAGCAAGAACTAGAAGGACCTGCTGTGGAGGGGCAAGGTTTTAGTGAAAAACATTGCACGTAGCTGTTGATGATGATGCGGGTTTCTCTTATATATTTTTCTCCCTTTCCAGAGGTGTGTTTTTTTTTTTTTTTTTTTTTAACTGAAAAGAGCAAACCCAAGCTAGCCCCAGATACTTGATTTTCTAGGAATTGCTCTTGTTACTACTGTGCATTACCATCAGAATGAATGTTTCGGTCAGAGGCAAAACTGGGAGCAGATGAACAATAAGGAGGAAGAGCTGCATCCTTGGAGGAACATGGGAAAACTTGCCTTTAATTAACGGTGAGATTGGATCACACCTTATCTTCCCTGCTTCTTCACTAAGTGAAACGAGTAATTTTCTTTTCAAACTTTTTCGTTTGAGCAGTAATAAAACTAGACCAGCGGTTGCCCTTCTCTAGTCATTCCAAATCCCAAGGTGGGTTGCAGTTGTGCTGCTTCTCTTTACTGCCACGCTGTGGAAAAAAAAGCCTGGCTTGGATGCTGTGCTGTGCTTTCCACAGCATGGCAGTAACGCAGAACGTTGCAGCTTTGTTTCACGCAGAGGCAGAATTGGTATTTTGCCTACTTCTGATAAGCAGCTGGGAGGTGCGTCTTTGTGATACCTGTCTAGGATGAGGGTTAATGTGATGCTGTTCTCCCATACTAGTGCACTGTGTTGGGTGCTAAAATTGCTATAGAGAGAAACTCCTTTCATAATAAACACGTTCTTTTGCATTAGCCGTGTGGATGTGAATTTAAGTGCTGGCACCGTGTCTGGGAGTGCTTGGAAGATGGCTTTGAGTGGTGTTTTTGAGGCAGGCACCACAGTACATCATGAGGCAGCTGGTGCGTGCTGAGGGGTGATCCTGGAGCTATTCAGTGCCCTGGATGGTTCAGTGATAGGTCACAAATCTCTGTTGCGAAAAGAAATATATTCAGAAGGGAGTGAATGTGCTCAGGCCTGATCTAAATGGAGCAAGTCATCTCTGATTCTTGAGCCTTGGGCTCTTGCCAGATTAGCTTTTGGTAATCAGCCACACAGAATTACTGAATGACACATAGGTAATAAAAAAGAGAGTGTTAGCAGCTTAAAATTAAGTGTCTGATTCACTGCTCCTTTCCTGCAAGTGCACCATAGATGTCACTCGTCAAACAAATGTTAGCAGCAATTGCAGGGGCGAACATGCCGGTTACTTTGCTTACCGAGAAAGGTATTGCTTAAGTGCATTTTGGTTACTCTAATACTCTTCCCCCTCCCCCTCTTTTTTTTTGAGGTGTTTATTTACAAAGTTCTCTCATTCCCCTCTGTGCTAGAAGGTTCAGTTAATCTGCACTAGCCCTTTTTTGAACGGGGAGGAGATCGCAGAATCACAGAAAGGTTGAGGTTGGAAGGGACCTCTAGGGATCATCTAGCCCAACCCCCTGCTCCAGCAGGGACACCCACAGGATGTGGCACACAGGTGGCATCCAGGCGGATGGTTCATCCTTAAATACTGCCTTTTTAAAAAAAAAAAAAAAAAACTTTAAATGACAAACGCATGATAAAATGACATTACTGCTCCAGATTATCATCTGTCGCAGGCCATATGTTTGTACACGATGCACAAGATAGAAAGTGAATGTACATGTATCTGTATTTTTCACTCCCTTGCAACTTCCTTCAGTGACACAACCTGATTCTTTTTATTAACTGCAGGAGACCAAGAGTAATTGAAGCCTTCAGTGTGACAACAAATAGGCATAGCTGTCTAGAAAAATGTAAATTCACTTTGTTGCAAGATTAGTGTTTTTCAGGTTTTGTCCACTGCCATCTTATTTACCCAGATATTCACAGGCAGCAAAATACGCGACACCAGTGCCAAAGTAACTATGTTTTTGTTTTGTTTCCCTTCCTTGGGGGAGGTCAGGGATAGCTCACTAGGGTAGTGCATGTCCTACGTCTTCAGACAGTTGGTTGAGTCTTAATTAAATGCATGGCAAAGAGCTTTGCTGAGCCCTGTAATGGTGCATGTGTTTGTAGAATTTCATGTACTAAACAGATTGAGAGGGCATGGGGTAAGATTTATGGAAAATGCTTCTCCCGTTTCCAAGAAATTATTGGGAATAATTTCAGATTTGTAGTTCAGCAAACAAATTTGGATCTTTTAGAATTACTCCTGCTTCATGAAAATACTCTAGGAGCAACGAGGAGCCCGTAATTTGGTGTAGAAAACACTCTTCTTCTATTACATGTGTTCTTTAGAAGGGAGAAATCCCATTCCTGCCTGAAGTCATTAAGGGCGTTACAGTGGTATTGTGGGCTAGTAAACTTGTTCAAGGAATTGGAAGGAAGGTGAATAAAATGTGTATATATACATACTAAAAAAACAGTACTGCAGGCTGAAAAAAAAGCAGCTCACTTATTTAAAAAGAAATAACTATGTGTTTAATCACACACAGCCCAAGGTGCACTGACCATGGGCTCGCCCACGGCTCGTTGTTGGGAAGCAGCGTTCGGAGCTTCCTGCCGGTGCCCCCGCGGGACCAAGCCCCATCTCTGCTGTTTGTGCAGCTTGGAGCCTTGTTCACCGCAGTTGCGGCCCTGCCTCTGAGCGGCGGCTGGCGTGCAGGAAGGCAGGGGTCATTGTCACCGTGCGGGCTTGTCAGCGTCACCTGTTGACACGCATTGGGCAGTAACACTCTTGCAAACTAGGGCTGAAGTGAATCATTCCCTGTGGCCTGTGAAAGACACATGCCTGCTGCTTAACGTGTCTCTGATTCATTCGGCCAGCAGGGAAAGCCAAGCGGTTTGAACCGTTTAAAAAAGAAAAGAAAAATCTTGATTGCTTCTGCCAGCATTGGCAGGGCAATTACATTCTGAAGTTTTTTGTATCTGCTCTTATTAAAAGCTTTTATGTGCCTTTGCCTCTAAATAGGTTGGTCATCCATGGAGTCAGATCAGCTTTTCTGATGTACTTTGATGCTTTTCCATGCATATTCTGAAGAGGACCAGAGAACGAGCGTAGCTTTTTTTGGTTCTCATGTGATTCCGTTTCTGTGAATTCTGATTTTCCTGGAACTGTAAAATCCAGATAGTGCTATTTTAATTAATGGCTTCAAAGAAGGAGTAAGAATGGAGGAGAAAAATCAGGCAGAGGAAAGGTGGTGAGGGAGTCAGGAAGAGAGGGAGAACCCTCTCTGGAAGAGCAGGGGATCGTCAGCTCTTGTGGTTTGGAACAAGCAGACTGTCGTACATCTCACTCTTTCTTTCTGGCTCCTCTTTTCTCTCTCATGTTCCTCCCACCTGGAAATGACCCGAATTGACATGAAGATGAGGGCTGGGATAACGGGTTTGGAGGGTGGGTGATACCTGCAGGAGAACTGGTTTATCTATTAGGTAACAACAGCGATTGAAGCTGTTCTCCTTGAGTGTTACGCAGGGGCAGAAAGCACCATGGTAAGTATATAGGAAGTCATGAGGAAATATGAAAAGGATGGTTTTTATGTATGTAATACTTACTGTTGAAGTTAAAAATCAAACTTTTTTTTTTTTTTTTTTGTATAAGCAACACTTCTGTACATGGCAGTATGCCATGTTAACAGTTTGTATTTTGGAGTCGGGTGGCAGAGGGGAACAAAGAAAGTTCGATCCAACAACAGGAGCTGCCATTCACAGAACCAAAGTGGAGCCTGGATTCCGCTGTTCCAAACTGCAGCTCTCTTAATTATTATGACTGATCCTCTAAAACTGCAAATTTGCAGCGTGTAATGCTGCTTGCATAAGCGAAGGTTATTTTTTCTCTTAAGGAAGTGGCACTCCCGGTTATTAGGTTTCTGACCAAGTTACCTTATTATACTGCTGATACTCTGATGCCTTCCACCTGGAGGAGAAGGCACAAGTGTTGCACACTTTCTCTCTTGTGCGCACACGCACATACACACGCTGACTTTCTCTCCTAACATCCATAATGGGCTTAAGGGAGGGAGGGAGAGGAATATAAACAGAAAAACCACATCCTGACAGCTGCCTCCAGTTAGTCCCATTTTTCCCCCTGGCTTTTAAATCTTACAGCGGCTCCTAATTTGTCCCACATGAATCTCCTCCCAACGGGGCTGTTGTCCGTTTCCTCTCTGCTTTCATTTGATCCAAAGCAAACAGTTAACAAAGAATATCCCAATTCAGGCAGCTGTCAAAGGGCCATCAGCTTTCAGGTGTCATGGACAGGAAGAAGAGGGTGTATTATTTTGGAGGTAAGGAAAGAAAATGGGATTGAAACTTGATGCCTCTGAGGAACAGGAAAGTATTTCCAGGTCAGGACTGCCTAAAACAGTAGGGTTGCAGTTTCTCCAGGAGATGCAAAGTAAGATGAGCAGTTTCCAAATGTTAATATATGTACTAGAGTCATATTGTAAGAAGTCTTTTAGATTAAAAGTATATGGGGTGTATAGTTCCATGTATCTGGGGAAAGGGATTCCAACATGAGTACTTTGTGAGATCCCAAGCCATGTGTCAGAAAGCTGAGACAGAGTAGCAGCCACTGCAGCCACTACATGCGGTAATGCTGTGTGTGTTTGCTCTTATTTTTAGGGGTGGGCAGGGGAAAGGAGGGCTAGGGGAAGAGGCGGTTTTGTTTTTAAGATGAGGTCATTTGTTCCTGAAAGGTATGGCTGTGTGTTGCCTCTTAACAAACAGCAGTGTTGGGAAGAGGGATAGCCTACCTTACTATTAGGCATCTTTAGAGCAGTCAGAGCAGCTTTCTCCTGCCTGTCCGGCTAGGTTATTCTCTTCTAAGTGCAAATTGCTTATCAAACCTGTGAAACTCTTAAACAGAGTCATTTATCATGTCACTTAAAAACTTCTCTAGTCTATGTTTAAAAAGGAGATAAAGGATTGCTGTGGCATTTCCTCCCAAAACAAAACAAGAACCGCAAGAACTGGTGCCAAAATAACGCACTTTCTATCCAGGTCTCCAAAGTAAAGAACACTGCAGCTACTTGCCTGCAAGTCATTATTGGCTCTGCCATACAATATTAGAGTAAAACCTATCTATCTTGCCAGCTATCCAGGTCTGTTTGAGAGAACCTATCACTGTATTACTGCAGCTCTACTCCCACTGACATTTGCAGATATGTCTGTGCAGACTCTCTTCCTGTCATTTACTAGCTTTGGTGGCTCATTTTTGGAGGGGATGAGGAGAAGGGTGAAGGAGGACTAATTAATTTTTTTTCCTTTTTGTCTGCATTTGGCAGAGAAGGATTTTCAGCAAGTGCTTCCTGCTGTAATGGCATACCTTGTGGTGTGGTGGTGTACTGCATCTCTCTGGCTTGGCGGCACGTTCGACAGGTTCTCTCAGGTCTCAGAGTCATCCGTTAAAAGAAAGTGGGCTGTGTTTCTTAATTCTGCTTTTGTGTTTTCCCATGAGGTTGATTTAACTTCTCTAATGCAGTTGTCTTTGATCCCTCAAATATTTCTCAAGCAAATAAGCTGGTTGGCTCCACCTGAAGTCTGCGGGAGAAGTGGTATCTGGAAGAGACTCAGGCTCCTGAAGGGCAAACTAAACTCTAGTCTTTGCAGTAGTG
>NW_028289091.1:0-29781 GCF_059628265.1 Tinamus guttatus | reverse complement strand
GACGAGACCGAGCGAGGTGGGTGACACTGACACTGTGTGTCCCCAATGTCCCCAACGTGTCCCCAACGTCCCCATGGTGTCCCCAACATCCCCACTGCATCCCCGCTGCGTCCCCAACACCGCGTCCCCAGCCGCCTGCGCGAGTACTTCTACTTCGAGCTGGACGAGACCGAGCGAGGTGGGTGACACCGCTGTCCCCAATGTGTCCCCAACATCCCCATGGTGTCCCCAACACCACGTCCCCACTGCGTCCCCAACACTGCACGTCCCCAGTGCCACGTCCCCAACCCCCGCGGGAGTACTTCTACTTCGAGCTGGACGAGACCGAGCGAGGTGGGTGACACCGCTGTCCCCAATGTCCCCAACGGGTCCCCAACACCGTGTGACCCAACGTGTCCCCAGCGTCCCCACTGCGTCCCCAACCCCTGTGCAAGTACTTCTACTTGGAGCTGGACAAGACTGAGCGAAGTGGGTGACCTTGGTGTCCCTCATGTCCCCAACACCGCGTGACCCAATGCGTCCCAAACACCGTGTCCCCACTGTGTCCCCAACGTGTCCCCAACGCGTCCTCAACACCGCATCCCCATGGTGTCCCCACCCCCTGTGCGAGGACTTCTACTTGGAACTGGATGAGACCGAGCGAGGTGGGTGACCCTGGCGTCCCCAACATGTCCCCAGCGTCCCCACTGTGTCCCCAATGTCACATGTCCCTGCCGCGTCCCCACTGTGTCCCCAATGCCACATCCCCAACCCCTGCACGAGTACTTCTACTTGGAGCTGGACGAGACCGAGCGAGGTGGGTGACACAGCTGTCCCCGCTGTCCCCAACGTGTCCCCAACGCTGTGTCCCCACGGCGTCCCCATGGTGTCCCCAACGCCACGTCCCCACAGTGTCCCTGCCATGTCTCCATCTCCACATCCCCACGGTGTCCCCAACGCCGTGTCCCTGCGGTGTCCCCAACACCACGTCCACACGATGTCCCCAACGCGGTGTCCCCAACGCCGTGTCCCCACGGTGTCCCCAACGCGGTGTCCCCAACACCACGTCCACACGGTGTCCCCAACACCACGTCCACACGGTGTCCCCAACGCCGTGTCCCTGTGGTGTCCCCAACGCGGTGTCCCCAACGCCGTGTCCCTGTGGTGTCCCCAACACCATGTCCCCAACGCGGTGTCCCCAACGCGGTGTCCCCAACGCGGTGTCCCCCCTGTCCCCGCAGTGAACGTGAACAAGATCAAGGACTTCGGCGAGGCGGCCAAGCGGGAGATGCTCCTGGACCGGCACGCGTTCGAGACGGCGCGGCGCCTGAGCCACGACGCCATGGAGGAGAAGGTGCCGTGGGCGCCGCCGCGGCCGCTGGCGCTGCCCGCGCCGCTCGTGGTGCCGGGCGCCGCGAGCCGGGAGCGCCGCGCGCAGGCGGAAAGGGAGAAGGGGATCCTGCAGGAGCTCTTCCTGTCCAAGGAGAGGTGAGGGAATACGGGAATGCGCTATGGGAATGGGAATACACTATGGGATATGGGGATCCTGCGGCCGCTGGCGCTGCCGGCGCCGCTCGTGGTGCCGGGCGCCGCGAGCCGGGAGCACCGCGCGCAGGCGGAGCGGGAGAAGGGAATTCTGCAGGAGCTCTTCCTGTCCAAGGAGAGGTGAGCGGGAATACCAGGAATACACTATGGGAATGGGAATACACTATGGGATATGGGGATCCTGCGGCCGCTGGCGCTGCCCGCGCCGCTCGTGGTGCGGGCGCCGCGAGCCGGGAGCACCGCGCGCAGGCGGAGCGGGAGAAGGGAATTCTGCAGGAGCTCTTCCTGTCCAAGGAGAGGTGAGCGGGAATACGGGAATGCACTATGGGAATGGGGAATGGGAATGGGGATCCACCACGCGCAGGCGGAGCGGGAGAAGGGAATCCTGCAGGAGCTCTTCCTGTCCAAGGAGAGGTGAGGGAATACGGGAATGCGCTATGGGAATGGGGATGCGCTATGGGAATGGGGATACACTATGGGATATGGGGATCCACCATGCGCAGGCGGAGCGGGAGAAGGGAATCCTGCAGGAGCTCTTCCTGTCCAAGGAGAGGTGAGCGGGAATGTGGGAATGTGCTATGGGAATGGGGATCCTGCGGGAGCTCTTCCTGTCCAGAGGTGAGTGGGAAAACAGGGATCCGCCGCGGGATCCAGGGATCCGCTGCCCATGGGGAGCAGCAGGATCGGGGCTCCACAGTGGGAGCAGGGATCTGCTCCCCAAGGCCAGCGGCGGGATTGGGAATCCGGGAATGTGGGAATCCTCTGGGGAGCGGGAAGCGGCTCCCTATGGCGAGCATGAGGATGGGGAATGTGGGAATCCGCTGCCAGCGCCAGGATGGGAATGTGGGATCTGCTCCCTGCGGGGAGGAGCGGGATCAGGGATCTGTTCCCCATGGCAAGTGCCGGGATCGGGAATCTGGGAATCCGCCTGGAGCCTCCGCGGATCCCGATGGAGGACGGCGGCTTCCAGGGGATCCCAGGAGGCTCCCGGATCCTGGTGGTTGGGCCAAGGCCCTGGATCGGATCCCTGGGATCCCTGTGGATCTGATGGGAACGTGGCTAGGACAGGATCCCCCAGGATCCCTGTGGATCTGATGGGAACAGGGCTGTGCCGGGGATCCCCCTGGATCCCTGTGGATCTGATGGGAATATGCCTGGGGCCGGATCCCTTGGGATCCTTGTTGATCTGATGGGAACAGGGCTGGGATGAGATCCCTGTGGATCGAATAGGAATGTGACTGGGACAGGATCTCCCAGGATCCCTGTGGATCTGGTGGGAATGGGACTCTGCTGGGGATCCTGGGGATCCCTGTGGATCTGATGGGAAGTGACTGGAACAGGAGACCCCAGGATCCCTGTGGATCCGATGGAATGTGGCTGGGGCCAGGGAGACCCCAGGATCCCTGTGGATCTAATGGGAACATTGATTGTGCCGAGATCCCTGTGGATGCAATGGGAAGGGGGCTGGGATAGGATCCCTGGGATCCCTGGCTGTGATGGGATCCCCTGGGATCCCCGTGGATCCGATGGGAATGTGGCTGGGGCCGAAGATCCCCCAGGATCCCTGTGGATCCAATGGGAATGAGGCTGGGACTGGACCCCTGTGGATCGAATAGGAATGTGACTGGGACAGGATCCCCTGGGATCCCCGTGGATCCGATGGGAATGTGGCTGGGACAGGATCCCCTGGGATCCCTGTGGATCTGATGGGAATGTGATTGTGCCAAGGATACCTGTGGAACTGATGGGAATGGGGCTGGAACTGGATCCCTGTGGATTGAATAGGAATGTGAGTGGACAGGATCCCCTGGGATCTCTGTGGATATGATGGGAATGTGACTGGGATGGGATCCCTGTGGATCCGATGGGAACGTGACTGCTGGGAATCACTGTGGATGCAATGGGAATGTGACTGGGACAGGATCCCCTGGGATCCCTGTGGATCTGATGGGAACGGGGCTGGGATGTGGATCCTGGGGATCCCCGTGGATCCGATGGGAACGGGGCTGGGATGTGGATCCCGGGGATCCCCGTGGATCCCATGGGAACGGAGCTGGGATGTGGATCCCGGGGATCCCCGTGGATCCCATGGGAACGGGGCTGGGATGTGGATCCCATGGGAACGGAGCTGGGATGTGGATCCCGGGGATCCCTGTGGATCCCATGGGAATGGGGCTGGGATGTGGATCCCGGGGATCCCCGTGGATCCCATGGGAATGGGGCTGGGATGTGGATCCCGGGGATCCCCGTGGATCCCATGGGAACGGGGCTGGGATGTGGATCCCATGGGAACGGGGCTGGGCTGTGGATCCCGGGGATCCCCGTGGATCCCATGGGAACGGGGCTGGGATGTGGATCCCGGGGATCCCATGGGAACGGGGGCTGGGATGTGGATCCCGGGGATCCCCGGGGATCCCATGGGAATGGGGCTGGGATGTGGATCCCGGGGATCCCTGTGGATCCCATGGGAACGGGGCTGGGATGTGGATCCCGGGGATCCCTGTGGATCCGATGGGAACGGGGCTGGGATGTGGATCCCGGGGATCCCCGTGGATCCCATGGGAACGGGGCTGGGATGTGGATCCCGGGGATCCCTGTGGATCCCATGGGAACGGGGCTGGGATGTGGATCCCGGGGATCCCATGGGAACGGGGCTGGGATGTGGATCCCGGGGATCCCTGTGGATCCCACGGGAACGGGGCTGGGATGTGGATCCCGGGGATCCCTGTGGATCCCATGGGAACGGGGCTGGGATGTGGATCCCGGGGATCCCTGTGGATCCGATGGGAACGGGGCTGGGATGTGGATCCCGGGGATCCCCGTGGATCCCATGGGAACGGGGCTGGGATGTGGATCCCGGGGATCCCTGTGGATCCGATGGGAACGGGGGCTGGGATGTGGATCCCGGAGATCCCTGTGGATCCCATGGGAACGGGGCTGGGATGTGGATCCCATGGGAACGGGGCTGGGATGTGGATCCCGGGGATCCCGCAGCTCCCGGCCGGGGGCTCCGCTCCCCCCCCCGGCTCCGGGTTGGGGGTGTCGGGGGTGTCGGGATCCGTCGGGATCCCCCGGTGACCCCCCCCGTCCCCCCTCCGCAGTGTCCCCGACAGCCCCCACGAGCCGGACCCGGAGCCCTACGAGCCGCTGCCGCCCAAGCTCATCCCGCTGGACGAGGTGGGAGCGGCCGGCACCGCGGGAACACCCCCAACAACACCCCACCCTGCGAGCAACACCCCACCGAACAACACCCCCCCCCCGCGAACAACACCCCCCCCCGCGAACAACACCCCCCCCCCGCGAACAACACCCCACCCCGCGAACAACACCCCCACTGAACAACACCCCACCCTGTGAGCACACACCCCACCCCGTGAACAACACCCCACCCCCGCGAGCACCCCCCCAAACAACACCCCACCCCGCGAACAACACCCCACCGAACAACACCCCACCGAACAACACCCCACCCCGCAAGCACCCCCCAACAACACCCCACCCCACGAACACCCCCGCACTGAACAACACCCCACCGAACACCCCCGCACCGAACAACACTCTGCGAACACCCCTGAACAACACCCCACCCCGCGAACACCCCCGCACCAAACAACACCCCGCGAACACCCCCGCGAACAACACCCCACCGAATACCACCCCCGAACAACACCCCCCCCTCGAACAACGCCCATCACCGAACAACACCCCACCCCGCAAACACCCCCGCACCGAACAACACCCCCCACCGAACAACACCCCGCGAACAACACCCCCCCAAACAACACCCCCCTAAATACCTCCCACCGAACAACACCCCCCACCGGACAACACCCCACCAGACAACACCCTCCAAATACCCTCCAAACACCCCCCAAACACCCCACCGAACAACACCCCGCAAACACCCCCACTAAACAACACCCCACCGAATACTCCCCCACCGAACAACACCCCCCCCCCCCCCGAAAATACCCCCCACCGAACAACACCCGCCAAATACCCCCCACGGAACAACAGGCCCCCAAATAACCCCCACTGAACAACACCCCGCGACCATCCCCCACTGAACAACACCCCGCCGAACACCCCCCACCGAACAACACCCCCATAGCAAACAACACCCTCCCAAATACAACTCCCAGGCGCCCCCCAAATAACACCCCCAAATACCCCCTCACCGAACAACACCCTCCCAAACACCCCCCCAAACACCCCCCTTTTTGTGGGGCTTCAGCCCCCCCCCATCCTCCCCCACTGTGACATTAACTTGTCCCCCCCGTCCCCCTGGTGCCACCCCCGTCCCCCCCGGTGACGGTGACGTCCCCGTCCCCCCGGTGACGTCCCCGCCGTCCCCCCAGGACTGCGCGGAGGCCCCCGAGGCCGCGGCCTCGTCCCCGCCGGGGGGGGCTCCCCGGCTGCCCCCCGTCCTGGCCAACCTGGTCGGCAGCGTCGGCGCCGCCCGCAGCCCCCAGGGCGGCCCCCCCCCCGGCGCCGCCGCGCTCAACGTGCACGAGATCCTGTCGTCCATCATGGTGAGGACGAGGGGACACCCTGGGGACACCCTGGGGACACCGCGGGGACACCCTGGGGACAACATGGGGACACTCCTGGGACACCCTGGGGACACGGCGGGGACACTGCGGGGACACCCTGGGGACACCCAGACCCCCTTGGGGACACCCCTGGGACACCCTGGGGACACCATGGGGATGTGGGGATACCCTGGGGACACTCCTGGGACACCCTGGGGACACCATGGGGACGTGGGGACACCATGGGGACGACGCGGGGACACCCTGGGGACACCGCGGGGACGACGCGGGGACACCCCGGGGGGGACGTGGGGACACTCCTGGGACACCCTGGGGACAACATGGGGACAACATGGGGACATGGGGACACCCTGGGGACACCGCGGGGACACCCAGACCCCCTTAGGGACACCCTGGGGACACCCTGGGGACAACATGGGGACGTGGGGACACCCTGGGGACACTCCTGGGACACCCTGGGGACACCCTGGGGACACCCAGACCCCCTTAGGGACACCCTGGGGACACCGCGGGGACACCCTGGGGACACCCAGACCCCCTTGGGGACGCCCCGGGGACACCCTGGGGACACCCTGGGGACATCCTGACACCCCTGGGGACACCCAGACCCCCTTAGGGACACCCTGGGGACACCATGGGGACACTATGGGGACACCCTGACACTCCTGGGGACACCCCGGGGACACCCTGGGGACATGGGGACACCCCGAGGACACCCCGGGGACACCCTGGGGACATGGGGACACCATGGGGACACCCAGACCCCCCTGGGGACACCATGGGGACACCCTGACACCCCTGGGGACACCCGGAGCCCCTTAGGGACCCCCTGGGGACACCCTGGGGACATGGGGACACCCTGGGGACACCCTGACACCCCTGGGAACCCGTGGAGACACCCAGACCCCCTTGGGGACACCCTGGGGACACCCCGGGGACACCATGGGGACGTGGGGACATAGGGACACCCTGGGGACACCCTGGGGACACCATGGGGATGTGAGGACACCCTGGGGACACGGGGACACCCCCCAACGCGCCCGTGTCCCCCCTCCAGGGCGGCCCCAACGCCCCCCAGGCCGAGGAGCTGCTCAAGCAGCCGGATTATTCGGACAAGATCAAACACCTGCTGGGGAACCTGCAGGGACCGCCGGGACCCGGAGCCGGTGAGGGGACACGGGGGGGACACGGGGGGGACAGCGGCGACACGGGGGGGACACGGCGGGGGGGACAGCGGGGGGACGGGGGGCGACCTTGGGAAATGAGGGGGGACGGGGGGGCATGGGGTCACCTGGGGCCGTGGGGGGACACGCGGGGACCTTGGGGACATGGGGGGGGTCACTGGGGACAAGGAGGGACATGGGAGGCACGGGGGGACGGTGGAAATGGGGGGGGGACCTTGGGATATGGGGGGGACAGTGGGGGGGGACACAGGGATGTGGGGGGGACCTTGGGGACAGGGGGGGAAAGAGGGGACGTGGGGGGACATGTGGGGACAAGGGGACATGGGGGAACCGTGGGAGCGGCAGGGGGTGTCCCCATGTTGGGGGGAGGTGACACCAGGGATGTCCCTGTGCTGGAGGAGGTGACACGGGGGGTGTCCTTGTGCGGGGGGGAGGTGACACGGGGGGTGTCCCCATGTCGGGGGGAGGTGACACGGGGGATGTCCCCATGTTGGGGGGAGGTGACACGGGGGGTGTCCCCGCGCCGGGGGAGGTGGCCCCGCTGACCCCGCTGTCCCCGCTGTCCCCGCAGTGCCCCACGGGCTGCTGGGCCCCGGCCCCGTGGCCAACGGCTTCGCGCCCGGCCCCAAGGGGCTGCAGCCCTTCCCGCCGGGGGGGCCCCTGCCCGGTAAGTGACGGTGACGGTGACGGGGGGGGGGGGGACGCGCTCAGCGCCCCCCCCTCACCCCCCCCCTCCTCCTCCTCTTCCTCCAGGCGCCCACGGGGGGCCCTGCCCGGCGCCCGGCCCGGCCCTCCCGGGCGGCCCCCGCCTGCTGGGGCCGCCCCCCCCCCAGCGCGGAGACTTCTGGGAGCCCCCGGACGGCGGCGGCGGCGGCGCCATGAGGGGGGGCCCCCCCCCGCCCCCCCCCTCCCCACGGCGGCGGCGGCGGCATGAGGGGCGGCCCCCCCCCCCTTCCACCGGGCGCGGGGGGGGGGCGGCCGCGGCGGCGGCGGCGGCGCCGACCCCCCCCCTTTCCGGGGCCGCGGCGGCAGCCGCAGCGGGGGGGGGGCCGCGCGGAGGGCCCCCCCCCTCCGGCGAGCACGGCAGAGGCCCCCCCGGCGGCGACCACCCCCGGGCCCACGGCGGCGGCGGCGGCGGCGGCGGCGGAGGAGGTAAATGCGGGGGGGGGGGGGCCGCCCTCGCGGGGGGGGGTGGCTCTGGGGCGGCGCCTGGGAGGGGGCCCCGTCGCCGCCCCCCCCCCCCGCCGCCCCCCCCCCCCGCCGCCGCCGCCCCCCCACTTCGGGCCCCGCTGGCGGGGCCACGGCGGGGGGCCCCCCCCCCGGCGACGCCCCCCCGCACCCGCTGCAGGCCCCGCCCCTCGAGCCGCCCCCGCCCCACGGCGGGCCCTGGGGGCGGGGCCCCGACTGGCGCCGCCCCCACATGGGGCTCTGAGCGCCCCGCCCCCTGCCAGCCCCGCCCCCTTCCCTTCCTCCACCCCCCCCCCGCCGGGGCCGGTCCCCGAGGAGGAGGCGGCCGCGGGGCATCATGGGAGACGTCGCCCGGGCCTAGGGGGCGCCGCGGGGCATCATGGGAGGTGTAGGCCAGGCGCAGGGCATGCTGGGGGCTGGAGTTCGGGCTTGGGCACGGAGCGGGGCATGCTGGGAGCTGTAGTCCAGGCCTAGGGCACACACCGGGGCATCATGGGAGTTGTAGTCCAGCTGCGGAGCGGGGCATCATGGGAGATGCAGTCGACAGGCCGCAGGGCCTGCTGGGAGCCGAGGGGGGCCGCAGGGCCTGCTGGGATGTGTAGTCCAGCTGCAGGATGAGCCGCAGGGCATCATGGGAGCCGCAGGGCCGCCCTAAGGGGGTAGGGAGCGCCCTGGTGCATGATGGGAGCTGTAGTGCCCAGCGCCATGTTGGTGTTTGGGGGGCTCCCAGTGCATGCTGGGAAGTGTAGCCCTGCCCCCCCCCCCCATTGCAGGGGGAGCCCCGGTGCATCCTGGGAGTTGCAGCGCAGGGCCCCGCCCCTCCCCGGTCGCACGGGGGAGGGGCCTCCCCCGGTGCATGCTGGGGGCCGTAGTCCCTGCCCCGCCCCCCTCGTGGCGCCGCAGTGCATGCTGGGAACTGCCGTCCTCGCCGGGGGGGGCTCTGCGGCCCGGGGGGGGGACACGGGGAGGGGCCTCCCCCCCCCCCCCCCCGACACGCAGACCCCGCCCCTCCCCCATCCCGCCGCCGCCCCCCCCCCCCGGGGGGGTCCCCCAACCGCCCCCCCCCCCCAACCGGCCGCCGCCGCCGCCACCACCAGCCGCCACCACCAGCCGCCGCCGCCGCCACCGACCGCCGCGTCCGCCTGTGCGCGGCGTCCGCCTGTAGCGCGTGTGCGTGTGTGTGCGTGTGTGTGTGTACCGGGGGGGGCGGCGCCGCCGGCGCCTCACCCCGCGCCCCCCCCCGCCTCTCTCCCCCCGCAGACATGTCGAGCCGCCCCGTGTGCCGCCACTTCCTGCTCAAGGGCGTCTGCCGCTACGAGAGCCACTGCGCCTTCTACCACCCCGGCGTCAACGGGCCGCCGCTGCCGTAGCGACGACACCCGCGCGGGCCGCGACACCCGCAAACAACCCCCAACCGCCGGCGCCCCCTTATGGCTTCTGTGAGGCCTCCGCCCCCCCTGCCCCCCAATCCCAACGTTGTCACCGCGCCGGGGGTGTCGTCGTCACCGCGCCGGGGTTGGGGCGGGTGGTTGTTGTTGCGCACAGGCGGCCGCGGGCGGGCGGGGGGGAGGGGGGGTTGCGCCGCACCGCTTGTTTTCTGTGAAAACTTGGATTTCCGGGGGGGGGGCCGGGGGGGCGTCCGGGCGCCCCCGCCTCCCTTTTGTATATTTTGTACATTAGTAATAAACTGGGCGGAAAAGAGACGGAGCCGCTAATTTAAAAAGTGCCCCCCCGAGTGTCGGTGCCGTCTGTTCGGGGCAGGGGGGCGTTCACTCTGGAACCTAATGGGGGCAGCGTCCCGGGCTCTCTGCGTGCGTCACTTCAATGTCCGTGTGCGCGAGTTGCTCGAGTGGCCTCAGCTGCTTTTCTTGCTCTGTTCACTCTGGAACCTACTGAGGAGGCAGAACCTGAAGTTCTGTTCACTCTGGAACCTACTGAGGGTCAAATGGTCTTGATTCTAGGCCAGCTCAGGCCTCGGGTCTGTGCCCTTTGTTCCCGCAGTAGCCCTGCCTGCCCTCCCGGTGTGTTAACTCTGAAGCCTACTGCAGGCAGCAGGTTGGATGGACGGGGGGGTGGGGGGCACCCGCTGGTGCCCAGTCCCAGCTGGGACCTTCGTCCCTCCCTCTCTCGGTGCTTCTTCCATGTTAACCCTGGAACCTACTAAAGGCGACATGGGGCCGGTGTTACTCTCCCTGCCCTCTGTGGAGGCAGAGGGAGAGGCTGGTTAAATTGTCCCCCTCCATGACAGAAGCTCCAGTGTTAACCCTGGAGCCTACTGATGGCGGCACATCCCTGCTGCCCCCTTCCAGGGCCAAGCAAAAGCCGAGCGCGGGCGCTGACGCGCGCGAACCCCCCTCCCCAGCTGTGCCACCCGCTTGGCGTTAACCCTGAAACCTACCGACGTCTCCCCAACCCCAAATCAGAGGCTGCTGCTCCGTTGCCGTTTATTGGAGGAGGCTGCGGGTTGGGGGGGGGGTCACAGCCGCTGTCCCCGTCCCCGCGTCAGTCCCGCGGGCGGCAGACGACGACCTCGCCCAGCGCCTCGAGCACCTCCCGCTTGTAGTCGTCGAAGTCGCCGTCGATCTGGCTGATCCCGCGCTCCTCCACCACCCACAGCTGGCACGCGGTCTCCGTGATGAGGCGGGCGTCGTGGCTCACCACGATGACGGCTGCGGCGGTGACGTCACACCGTGACGTCACGCAACACCCCACCCCCCACAACAACAACAACACCCGCACTCACCGCCCCGGTACTCGTTGATGGCGTCGGCCAGGGCGTCGATGGACTCGATGTCCAGGTTGTTGGTGGGTTCGTCCTGTCGGGGACGGCGGCGGCTTCAGGATGGGGGGCCCCGGCGTCCGGGCCGGGTGTGCGGGGAGGGCCCCGGCGTCCGGGCGGCTACTCACGAGGATGAGGACGTCGGGCTCCCGACAGGCCAGTTCCGCAAACACCACCCGGGCCTTCTGCCCGCCTGCGCGCGGGGGGCGGGGCTTAGCGCGGCCACGCCCCCTGCCGGAGAAGCCCCGCCCACCTCCCCTTTAGGCTCCCAGCTTTGTAACGCTCCGCCCCCTCAGGCCCCGCCCCCTCCCACCAGTGGTTCCGCCCCTTTACTAAGCCCCGCCCCGGAGTAACAAGCTCCGCCCAGCAGTGAGCACAGGCTCTCGGCGATTGGCTGAACCCTGGGGAGGCCCCGCCCCCCCATCCCTTAGCTCCTCCCCCAGTAGAAAGCGGCTGCTCCGCAGTGCGGGCGTGGCCCTACCCCGCGTTAGGCCCCGCCCCCGTTAGGCCCCGCCCCACCGGACAGCTTGTCCATGCGCAGCGTGTGCGCGTGGCCCCTCCCCTCCCCGTTAGGCCCCTCCCCTCCCCGTCAGGCCCCTCCCTCCCCGTCAGGCCCCGCCCCTCCCCGCTAGGCCCCGCCCCACCGGACAGCTTGTCCATGCGCGGCGTGTGCGCGTGGCCCCTCCCTCCCCGCTAGGCCCCTCCCGTCCCCGCTAGGCCCCGCCCACCGGACAGCTTGTCCATGCGCAGCGTGTGCGCGTGGCCCCTCCCTCCCCGTCAGGCCCCGCCCCTCCCCGTCAGGCCCCGCCCCCCGTTAGGCTCCTCCCCCACTGGACAGCTTGTCCATGCGCAGCGTGTGCGCGTGGCCCCTCCCCTCCCCGTCAGGCCCCTCCCCTCCCCATCAGGCCCCTCCCTCCCCGTTACGCCCCTCCCCTCCCCGTCAGGCCCCGCCCCTCCCCGTCAGGCCCCTCCCCTCCCCATCAGGCCCCTCCCTCCCCGTTACGCCCCTCCCCTCCCCGTCAGGCCCCGCCCCTCCCCGTCAGGCCCCTCCCCTCCCCATCAGGCCCCGCCCCTCCCCGCTAGGCTCCTCCCCTCCCCGTCAGGCCCCTCCCCTCCCCGTCAGGCCCCGCCCCTCCCCGTCAGGCCCCTCCCTCCCCGCTAGGCCCCGCCCCCACCGGACAGCTTGTCCATGCGCAGCGTGTGGGCGTGACCCCTCCCTCCCCGTTAGGCCCCGCCCCTCCCCGCTAGGCCCCGCCCACCGGACAGCTTGTCCATGCGCAGTGTGGGTGCGTGGCCCCTCCCCTCCCCGTCAGGCCCCTCCCCTCCCCGTCAGGCCCCTCCCCTCCCCGTCAGGCCCCGCCCCTCCCCGCCAGGCCCCGCCCACCGGACAGCTTGTCCATGCGCAGCGTGTGGGCGTGGCCCCTCCCCTCCCCGTCAGGCCCCTCCCTCCCCATCAGGCCCCTCCCCTCCCCGTCAGGCTCCTCTCTCCCCGTCAGGCCCCTCCCCTCCCCGTCAGGCCCCTCCCCTCCCCATCAGGCCCCGCCCCCGTTAGGCCCCGCCCCCCACCGGACAGCTTGTCCATGCGCAGCGTGTGCGCGTGGCCCCTCCCCTCCCTGCTAGGCCCCGCCCCCCCTTAGGCTCCTCCCCCACCGGACAGCTTGTCCATGCGCAGCGTGTGGGCGTGGCCCCTCCCCGTTAGGCCCCTCCCCTCCCCGTCAGGCCCCGCCCCTCCCCGCCAGGCCCCGCCCACCGGACAGCTTGTCCATGCGCAGCGTGTGGGCGTGGCTCTCGAGGCCGAAGCGGCCCAGGCACTTCCGGGCCTCCTGGTGGGGCAGGTTGAACTCCCGCTCCAGGTACTCGGCCGCCGTCTCCTGCAGCCGCAGCTGCTCGGCCGCCTGCTGGTGGAAGTAGCCGATCTTCTGCGGGGGGGGGGAAGGGGGCGGGGTCAGCGGGGACACGCCCCCCTCGGGGACACGCCCCCTGTGGAAAACCCGCCCCCCCTCCGCCTTGCTCATGGGACCAAGTGAATGGGGTTGGGGAGGCGGGGTTAGGAGGACACGCCCCCCCCATGGGGACTAAACCACGCCCCCAAGCGCTTCATGGAAGTTGCTCCTCCCCCGGGGGGCGGGGCTATGATGACCACGCCCTCTGAGCGCCCTCCTCCTGCAGGCCACACCCCCCGGAAGGACTGTTCCCCCCCCCCCCCACAATGTGATGGAACCAAATGGATCCCAGGAGGGCGGAGCTGCGATGGCCCCGCCCCCATTAGTCCCCGCCCCCCCCCCCACGAGGGAACCTGCTCCTCCCCCACAGCCCCTCCCCCATGGAATCACCCCCCCCCCGCATCCGCAGGGGGCGGGGTTACAGCGGCCCCGCCTCCCCAGGAGGCCCCGCCCCCTTGCGACGCCCCCCCCCCATGGGAGCCCCTCCCTTGCAGTAACCCCTCCCCACAAAGCCCCGCCCCCCCCCGGCCCTGAGGAGCGCAAGGGGGAGGGGCAGGGGTGGCCCCGCCCCCTTTTGGCCCCGCCCCGCTCACCAGCCGGTGGTTTTTCCTCATCTCACCCCGGGTCTGCAAGGAGAGGAAGGAAGGGGGTCAGCACCAAAACGGCCCAGATTTGCCCCAAAATCCACCCCAACCCCGCCCTGGGGACAAGGTCGTGGAGCCTTGGGGACGTTGGGGACATCGTGGGGACCCCCAGGAATGGGTCGGGGGGGGGGGGGAGGGATGGGGAGAGGGGGCACTTGGGGACATTTGGGGACACGGGAGGGGCTGGGAAGGGGTTTGGGGACACTATGAGAGGGGACAGGCCAGGGAGGTGGGGACATGTGGGGACGGTACAGGGGAGTGGGGACACAGTGACATTGGGGGACACTCGGTGACATCTGGGGACACTCAGTGACAGGGGGTGGCCCTGGGCACACTTGGGGACACTGGGTGGCCCTGGGGACTCGGGAACACCCAGGAAGGGGCTTGGGGGCAGGGTCGCGGTGGGGTTGGTGACCCCGGTGCCACCGCGGGGGGACGTCGGTGACCCCGGTGTCCCCGCGGGGGGACGTTGGGGACGTTGGGGACGTTGGTGACCCCGGTGTCACCCTGGGGGGACGTTGGGGACGTTGGGGACACGCACGGGCGCCAGCTGCCCCGTGAGCAGCCGCAGCAGGGTGCTCTTGCCGACGCCGTTGGGCCCCACGATGCAGACTGGGGGGGGCGGGGACAGCGTTAGCCCCGCCCCTCGCTGTGCCCTCCCCCCCCCCGGTGTCACTTTGTCCCCTCCCACCCATTTTGTGCCCCGCCCCCCCCAGGTTGATGCTCCCCCCTCCCCCTTGTGCCACCCCCTCCCACAAAGGACCCCCCCCCCAGCTCTGTTCCCATGACCCCGCCCCCTCGGGTGCCCCCGCCCCTTCGAGTGGCCCCGCCCCTCCCGTGACCCCGCCCCCTCGGGTGCACCAGCCCCCTCGGGTGCCCTCACCCCTCCCGTGACCCCGCCCCCTCCCGTGGCCCCGCCCCTCCCGTGACCCCGCCCCCTCGGGTGACCCCGCCCACTCGAGTGCCCTCGCCCCTCCCGTGGCCCCGCCCCCTCCCGTGGCCCCGCCCCCCGGTGACCCCACCCCCTCGGGTTGTCCCGCCCCTCCCGTGGCCCCGGCCCCTCGGGTGGTCCCGCCCCCTCGGGTGGTCCCGCCCCTCCCGTGCCCCCGCCCCCTCCCGTGTCCCCGCCCCCTCCCGTGTCCCCGCCCCCTCGGGTGATCCCGCCCCCTCCCGTGTCACCACCCCCTCCCGTGTCACCGCCCCCTCCCGTGGCCCCGCCCCCTCGGGTGGTCCCGCCCCTCCCGTGACCCCACCCCCTCGGTGGCCCCGCCCCTCCCGTGGCCCCGCCCCCTCGGGTGGCCCCGCCCCCCCGCTCACTGCGCGACTCCATGTCGATGCCGAAGTCGACGTTCCGGAACAGGAGCTCCTGCCCCTCGTAGCCGAAATCCACCCCTGGAAAAGGTCCCCCCGTTACTGTCCCCAAGGACCCTCCGTTGTCCCCAATGTCCCCAATGTCCCCGATGTCCCCAGTGTCCCCGACGTCCCCAACGTCCCCGACGTCCCCGACGTCCCTAATGTCCCCGATGTCCCCGATGTCCCCAACGTCCCCGGTGTCCCTGGTGTCCCCAATGTCCCCCATGTCCCCAACGTCCCCAATGTCCCCAATGTCCCCGATGTCCCCAACGTCCCCAGGTCTCACCGTGCAGCCCCAGCACCGGGGGGCTCAGCGGCGGCGGCGGGGGGAAGCTGAACCTCACGCTGTACCCACCCGTCACCCCAATGTCCCCGATGTCCCCGATGTCCCCGATGTCCCCAATGTCCCCGATGTCCCCGACGTCCCCAACGTCCCCAATGTCCCCAACGTCCCCAGGTCTCACCGTGCAGCCCCAGCACCGGGGGGCTCAGCGGGGGCGGCGGGGGGAAGCTGAACCTCACGCTGTACCCACCCGTCACCCCGATGTCCCCAATGTCCCCAATGTCCCCGACGTCCCCAATGTCCCCAATGTCCCCAATGTCCCCGACGTCCCCAACGTCCCCAATGTCCCCAACGTCCCCATCTCACCGTGCAGCCCCAGCACCGGGGGGCTCAGCGGGGGTGGCGGGGGGAAGCTGAACCTCACGCTGTACCCACCCGTCACCCCAATGTCCCCAATGTCCCCGATGTCCCCAACGTCCCCAATGTCCCCGATGTCCCCGATGTCCGCGATGTCCCCGATGTCCCCAATGTCCCCAATGTCCCCAACGTCCCCATCTCACCGTGCAGCCCCAGCACCGGGGGGCTCAGCGGCGGCGGCGGGGGGAAGCTGAACCTCACGCTGTACCCACCCGTCACCCCAATGTCCCCAACATCCCCGATGTCCCCAATGTCCCCGATGTCCCCAATGTCCCCGATGTCCCCGATGTCCCCAATGTCCCCATCTCACCGTGCAGCCCCAGCACCGGGGGGCTCAGCGGGGGCGGCGGGGGGAAGCTGAACCTCACGCTGTACCCACCCGTCACCCCAATGTCCCCGATGTCCCCAATGTCCCCGATGTCCCCAACGTCCCCAACGTCCCCAGTGTCCCCGATGTCCCCAATGTCCCCGATGTCCCCAACGTCCCCATCTCACCGTGCAGCCCCAGCACCGGGGGGCTCAGCGGGGGTGGCGGGGGGAAGCTGAACCTCACGCTGTACCCACCCGTCACCCCAATGTCCCCGATGTCCCCAATGTCCCCGATGTCCCCAACGTCCCCAACGTCCCCAGTGTCCCCGATGTCCCCAATGTCCCCGATGTCCCCAACGTCCCCATCTCACCGTGCAGCCCCAGCACCGGGGGGGCTCAGCGGGGGCGGCGGGGGGAAGCTGAACCTCACGCTGTACCCACCCGTCACCCCGACGTCCCCAACGTCCCCAATGTCCCCGATGTCCCCGATGTCCCCGATGTCCCCAGGTCTCACCGTGCAGCCCCAGCACCGGGGGGCTCAGCGGGGGCGGCGGGGGGAAGCTGAACCTCACGCTGTACCCACCCGTCACCCCGATGTCCCCGATGTCCCCGATGTCCCCAATGTCCCCGACGTCCCCGATGTCCCCAATGTCCCCATCTCACCGTGCAGCCCCAGCACCGGGGGGCTCAGCGGGGGCGGCGGGGGGAAGCTGAACCTCACGCTGTACCCACCCGTCACCCCAATGTCCCCGATGTCCCCGACGTCCCCAATGTCCCCAATGTCCCCGACGTCCCCAGGTCTCACCGTGCAGCCCCAGCACCGGGGGGCTCAGCGGGGGCGGCGGGGGGAAGCTGAACCTCACGCTGTACCCACCCGTCACCCCAATGTCCCCGATGTCCCCGATGTCCCCGATGTCCCCAACGTCCCCAACGTCCCCGTGTCTCACCGTGCAGCCCCAGCACCGGGGGGCTCAGCGGCGGCGGCGGGGGGAAGCTGAACCTCACGCTGTACTCGCGCGGCCGCTGCAGCAGTTCGGCCGCCCCCCCCGGGCGCCCCCCCGGCGCCCTCGTCCCGCCGGCGGCACCGCTGCTGCTTCCGGGTCAGCGCCTCGCGGGTCTGCTTCTCCTGCGGGAATATCCGGGATGAGCGCAGGGAGCGGCGGGAACGGGGAGGCAGGCGGGAACGCCATGGACAGCCGGGAATGGGGGAGGCAGCCGGGAATGCCATGGACACCTGGGAATGTGGGGGACAGCCGGGAATGGGGGAGGCAGCCGGGAACGCCATGGACAGCCGGGAATGTCATGGGCACCTGGGAATGTCATGGACAGCCGGGAATGTCATGGGCACCTGGGAATGTCATGGACAGCCGGGAATGCCATGGACACTCGGGAACGCCATGGGCACCTGGGAATGTCATGGACACCCGGGAATGCCATGGACACCTGGGAATGTCATGGACACCTGGGAATGTCATGGACAGCCGGGAACGCCATGGACACTCGGGAACACCATGGACACCTGGGAATGTCATGGACACCTGGGAATGTCATGGACACGCGGGAATGCCATGGACACTCGGGAACGCCATGGACACCTGGGAACGCCATGGACACTCGGGAACGCCATGGACACCTGGGAATGTCATGGACACCTGGGAATGTCATGGACACCTGGGAACGCCATGGACATCCGGGAATGCCATGGGCACCTGGAATGCCATGGACACGTGGGAATGTCATGGACACCCGGGAATGTCATGGACACCTGGGAATGCCATGGACACCTGGGAATGGGAGAGGCAGCCGGGAATGTCATGGACACCTGGGAATGCCATGGACACCTGGGAATGCCATGGACACGCGGGAATGTCATGGACACCTGGGAATGCCATGGACAGCCGGGAATGGGGGAGGCAGCCGGGAACGCCATGGACACCCGGGAACGCCATGGACACTCGGGAATGCCATGGACACCTGGGAATGGGGGAGGCAGGCGGGAACGCCATGGACAGCCGGGAACGCCATGGACACCTGGGAATGCCATGGACACCTGGGAACGCCATGGACATCTGGGAACGCCATGGACACCTGGGAATGCCATGGACACCTGGGAATGTGGGGGACGGCTGGGAATGTCATGGACACCTGGGAACGCCATGGACACCTGGGAACGCCATGGACACCCAGGAATGTCATGGACATGCGGGAATGTCATGGACACCTGGGAATGCCATGGACACCCGGGAATGCCATGGACACCCGGGAATGGGGGAGGCAGCCGGGAATGCCATGGACACCTGGGAATGCCATGAACACCTGGGAACGCCATGGACACCTGGAATGCCATGGACACCCGGGAACGCCATGGACACCTGGGAATGCCATGGACACCTGGGAACGCCATGGACATCTGGGAACGCCATGGACACCTGGGAATGCCATGGACACCTGGGAATGGGGGAGGCAGCCGGGAACGCCATGGACAGCCGGAACGCCATGGACACCTGGGAATGTCATGGACAGCTGGGAATGTCATGGACACCTGGGAACGCCATGGACACCCGGGAATGGGGGAGGCAGCCGGGAACGCCATGGACACCTGGGAATGCCATGGACACCTGGGAACGCCATGGACACCCGGAAATGCCATGGACACCCGGGAATGCCATGGACACCTGGGAACGCCATGGACACCCGGGAATGCCATGGACACCCGGAAATGCCATGGACACCCGGGAATGCCATGGACACCCGGGAATGGGGGAGGCAGCCGGGAACGCCATGGACAGCCGGGAACGCCATGGACACCCGGGAACGCCATGGACACCTGGGAATGCCATGGACACCTGGGAATGCCATGGACACCCAGGAACGCCATGGACATCCGGGAACGCCATGGACACCTGGAAATGCCATGGACAGCCGGGAACGCCATGGACACCTGGGAACGCCATGGACACCTGGGAATGTCATGGACACGCGGGAATGCGGGGGACGGCTGGGAACGGGGGAGGTACTCGGGAATGTGATGGACACCCGGGAACGCCATGGACACCTGAGAACGCCATGGACACCCGGGAATGCCAGGGGCAGCCGGGAATGCGGGGGACGGCTGGGAACGGGGGAGGCACCGGGGAATGCCATGGACACCTGGGAAAGCCATGGACACCTGGGAATGTCATGGACATGCGGGAATGCCATGGGCACCTGGGAATGCCATGGGCACCTGGGAATGCGGGGGACGGCTGGGAACGGGGGAGGCACCGGGGAATGGGGGAGGCACCCGGGAACGCCATGGACACCCGGGAAAGCCATGGACACCTGGGAATGCCATGGACACCCAGGAATGTGATAGACACCCGGGAACAGGGGAGACACCCAGGAATGGGGAGAGACACCTGGGAAAGTGATGGACACCTGGGAATGGGGAAGGACACCCGGGAATGCCATAGACACCCTGAGAGCCGGGATGAACGCCCGGGAATGCTATAGACACCCAGGAACAGGGAGAGAACGGCAGAAACACCCGGGAATGCGATGGACACCCGGGAACGGGAGAGACACTTGAGAACTGGGATAAATGCCTGGGAATGCGATAGGCACCCGGGAACAGCATAGACACCAGGAACCGAGATAAGCACTCGGGAATGGGAGAGACACCCGGGAATGGGAAAGACACCTGGGAACTGGGGTAGACACCCAGAAAAGAGATAAGCAGCTGGGGGATGGGATAATCCCTCGGGAATGGGATAAACACCCGGGAACCGGGATAGACACCCGGGAACTGGGATGAACCTCCTGGGGGAGGGGAACACCTGGGAACTGGGGGATCCCGGCGCTCCGGGAGGATCCAGGAAGTTCCGGGGGGATCCGGCACCATGGGCAGATCCAGGGGGATCCCGGCATTCCGGGGGGATCCAGGACATTCCAGGGGGATCCCGGCACCATGGGCAGATCCAGGGGGACCCGGGGGGGATCCCGGCATTCCGGGGGGATCCAGGAGGTTCCGGGGGGATCCTGGCACCATGGGCAGATCCAGGGGGACCCTGGGGGGATCCCGGCGCTCCGGGAGGATCCAGGAGGTTCCGGGGGGATCCCGGCACCCCGGGAGGATCCAGGACATTCCAGGGGGATCCCGGCACCACGGGCAGATCCAGGGGGACCCCGGGGGGATCCCGGCATTCCGGGGGGATCCAGGAGGTTCCGGGGGGATCCCGGCACCATGGGCAGATCCCGGGAGGATCCAGGACATTCCAGGGGGGATCCCGGCACCATGGGCAGATCCAGGGGGACCCCGGGGGGGTCCCGGCATTCCGGGGGGGATCCAGGACATTCCAGGGGGATCCCAGCACCATGGGCAGATCCAGGGGAACCCAGGGGGGATCCCGGCGCTCCGGGAGGATCTGGGGGGATCCCGGCATTCCGGGGGGACCCGGGGGGATCCCGGCGCTCCGGGGGGATCCCAGCGTTCCGGGGGGATCCGGGGGGATCCCGGCATTCCGGGAGGATCCCGGCACCATGGGCAGACCCAGCGGGACCCGGGGGGGATCCTGGCGCTCCGGGGGGATCCCGGCATTCTGGGGGGACCGGGGGGGATCCCGGCGCTCCGGGGGATCCCGGCGCTCCGGGGGGACCCGGGGGGATCCCGGCGCTCCGGGGGGATCCCGGCGTTCCGGGGGGATCCGGCGCTCACCGCCTGCTTCGTGGACTTCCCGCCGGCCTTGAGGTCCCGCAGCTTCTTCTCCTGCTTCTCGAACTGCTTGAGCAGCTCCCGCTGCTTCTGCTCGTACATCTTCTTGAAGGCCACTAAGGGGGCGTCCCCAAGTGTCCCCAAGTGTCCCCAAATGTCCCCAAGCGTCCCCAGACCCTCCCCGTGTCCCTTCGCTCCCATTTCCCCCTTCCTCCGCTTCATTTTGCCTCATTTTGCCCCATTTCTTTCACCCCCCCCCTTTTCCCCATTTCCCCCAGTTTTGCAGCATTTCCCCCATTTTTGCCCAATTCCTCCCAGTTTTGCCCAATCCCTCCCAATTTTGCCCGATTCCCCCTAGTTTCACCCATTATCCTCCCAGTTTTCCCCATTTTCCCCCATTTTCACCACTTTTACCCAATTCCCCCCAGTTTTCTCCCAATCGGGCCAATTTTGCCTGATTCCCCCCAGTTTTGCCCCATTTCCACCACTTTTGCCCCATTCTTCCCAGTTTTACCATTATCCCCCCAGTTTTGCCCTATTTCCCCCCAGTTTTGCCCCATTTCTCCCACTTTCACCCAATTCATCCCAGTTTTGCCCAATTCCCCCCAGTTTTCTCCCAATCGGGCCAATTTTGCCTGATTCCCCCCCGTTTTGCCCCATTTCCACCACTTTTGCCCCATTCCTCCCAGTTTTACCCATTATCCCCCCAGTTTTGCCCTATTCCCCCCACAAGTTTTGCCCTATTTCCCCCAGTTTTGCAGCATTTCCCCATTTTTGCCAAATTCCTCCCAGTTTTGCTCAATTCCCCCTAGTTCTGCCCAATTCCGCCTAGTTTCGCCCCTTATCCTCCCGGTTTTGCCCGTTTTCCCCCCAGTTTTGCCCATTTCCACCACTTTTGCCCCATTCCTCCCAGTTTTACCCATTATCCCACCAGTTTTGCCCTATTTCCCCCCAGTTTTTCCCCATTTCTCCCACTTTCACCCAATTCCTCCCAGTTTTGCCCAATTCCCCCCAGTTTTCTCCCAATCGGGCCAATTTTGCCTCATTCCCCCCAGTTTTGCCTTATTCCCCCAGTTTTGCCCCATTTCCCCCCGGTTTAGCCCCATTTCCCCCATTTCTCCCCTTTTTCTCCCTGTTTTCCCCCGTTCCTGGCCATTTTCCCACCCGTTCCCATCCATTTTTCCCTGTTTTCCTGCCCTACACTGTAATTCCCGCGGTAGCGGTGTCCCCGTTCCCGGCATTCCCGGCGCTCCGTACTGTAATTCCCGCGGTAGCAGTGTCCCCGTTCCCCCGTGTTCCTGGTATTCCGGTATTCCGTACTGTAATTCCCGCGGTAGCAGTGTCCCCATTCCCCCCGTGTTCCCGGTATTCCCGGCGTTCCCGGCGCTCCGTACTGTAATTCCCGCGGTAGCAGTGTCCCCGTCCCCCCGCGTTCATTCCCGGCGTTCCCGGTATTCCGTACTGTAATTCCCACGGTAGCAGTGTCCCCGTCCCCCCCGCGTTCCCGGTATTCCCGGCGTTCCCGGCGCTCCGTACTGTAATTCCCGCGGTAGCAGTGTCCCCGTCCCCCCCGCGTTCATTCCCGGCATTCCCGGTATTCCGTACTGTAATTCCCGCGGTAGCAGTGTCCCCGTTCCCCCCGCGTTCCCGGTATTCCCGGCGTTCCGTACTGTAATTCCCGTGGTAGCTGCCCGGCCCCGTCCCCCCCGTGTTCCCGGCATTCCCGGCGTTCCCGGCGTTCCCGGCATTCCGTACTGTAATTCCCACGGTGGCAGTGTCCCCGTCCCCCCCGCGTTCCCGGTATTCCCGGCGTTCCGGCGTTCCCGGCATTCCGTACTGTAATTCCCGCGGTAGCAGTGTCCCCGTCCCCCCCGCGTTCCCGGTATTCCCGGCGTTCCCGGTATTCCGTACTGTAATTCCCGCGGTAGCAGTGTCCCCGTCCCCCCGTGTTCCCGGCATTCCCGGTATTCCGTACTGTAATTCCCGCGGTAGCAGTGTCCCCGTCCCCCCTGTATTCCCGGCGTTCCCGGTATTCCGTACTGTAATTCCCGCGGTAGCAGTGTCCCCATTCCCCCCGCGTTCATTCCCGGCATTCCCGGTATTCCGTACTGTAATTCCCGCGGTAGTAGTGCAGCCGCTCCCATCCCGTTCCCCCCCCGTTCCCGGCATTCCGGCGTTCCCGGTACTCCGTACTGTAATTCCCGCGGTAGCAGTGTCCCCGTCCCCCCCGCGTTCATTCCCGGCATTCCCGGTATTCCGTACTGTAATTCCCGCGGTAGTAGTGCAGCCGCTCCCATCCCCGTTCCCCCCGCGTTCCCGGCGTTCCCGGCGTTCCTGGCGTTCCGTACTGTAATTCCCGCGGTAGCAGTGTCCCCATTCCCCCCGTGTTCATTCCCGGCGTTCCGGTATTCCGCACTGTAATTCCCGCGGTAGCAGTGCCCCGTCCCCCCCGCGTTCCCGGTATTCCCGGTATTCCCGGTATTCCGTACTGTAATTCCCGCGGTAGCAGTGTCCCCGTCCCCCCCGCGTTCATTCCCAGTATTCCCGGCGTTCCCGGCATTCCGTACTGTAATTCCCGCGGTAGCAGTGTCCCCGTCCCCCCCGCGTTCCCGGTATTCCCGGCGTTCCCGGCGTTCCCGGTATTCCGTACTGTAATTCCCGCGGTAGCAGTGTCCCCGTTCCCCCCGTGTTCCCGGCGTTCCCGGTATTCCATACTGTAATCCCCGTGGTAGCAGTGTCCCCGTTCCCCCCGCGTTCCCGGCATTCCCGGTATTCCGTACTGTAATTCCCGCGGTAGCAGTGTCCCCGTCCCCCCCGCGTTCCCGGCGTTCCCGGCGTTCCCGGTATTCCGTACTGTAATTCCCGCGGTAGCAGTGTCCCCGTCCCCCCCGCGTTCCCGGTATTCCCGGTATTCCGTACTGTAATTCCCGCGGTAGCAGTGTCCCCATTCCCCCCGTGTTCCCGGTATTCCCGGCGTTCCCGGTATTCCGTACTGTAATTCCGCGGTAGCAGTGTCCCCGTTCCCCCCGCGTTCCCGGTATTCCCGGCATTCCCGGTATTCCGTACTGTAATTCCCGCGGTAGCAGTGTCCCCGTTCCCCCCGCGTTCCCGGCATTCCCGGTATTCCGTACTGTAATTCCCGCGGTAGCAGTGTCCCCGTCCCCCCCGCGTTCATTCCCGGCGTTCCCGGTATTCCGTACTGTAATTCCCGCGGTAGCAGTGTCCCCGTCCCCCCCGCGTTCATTCCCGGCATTCCCGGTATTCCGTACTGTAATTCCCGCGGTAGTAGTGCAGCCGCTCCCATCCCCGTTCCCCCCGCGTTCCCGGCGTTCCGGCGTTCCTGGCGTTCCGTACTGTAATTCCCGCGGTAGCAGTGTCCCCATTCCCCCCGTGTTCATTCCCGGCGTTCCCGGTATTCCGCACTGTAATTCCCGCGGTAGCAGTGCCCCGTCCCCCCCGCGTTCCCGGTATTCCCGGTATTCCCGGTATTCCGTACTGTAATTCCCACGGTAGCAGTGTCCCCGTCCCCCCCGCGTTCATTCCCAGTATTCCCGGCGTTCCCGGCATTCCGTACTGTAATTCCCGCGGTAGCAGTGTCCCCGTCCCCCCCGCGTTCCCGGTATTCCCGGCGTTCCCGGCGTTCCCGGTATTCCATACTGCAATCCCCGCGGTAGCAGTGTCCCCGTTCCCCCCGCGTTCCCGGCATTCCCGGTATTCCGTACTGTAATTCCCGCGGTAGCAGTGTCCCCGTCCCCCCCGCGTTCCCGGCGTTCCCGGCGTTCCCGGTATTCCGTACTGTAATTCCCGCGGTAGCAGTGTCCCCGTCCCCCCCGCGTTCCCGGTATTCCCGGTATTCCGTACTGTAATTCCCGCGGTAGCAGTGTCCCCATTCCCCCCGTGTTCCCGGTATTCCCGGCGTTCCCGGTATTCCGTACTGTAATTCCCGCGGTAGCAGTGTCCCCGTTCCCCCCGCGTTCCCGGTATTCCCGGCATTCCCGGTATTCCGTACTGTAATTCCCGCGGTAGCAGTGTCCCCGTTCCCCCCGCGTTCCCGGCATTCCCGGTATTCCGTACTGTAATTCCCGCGGTAGCAGTGTCCCCCGTCCCCCCCGCGTTCATTCCCGGCGTTCCGGTATTCCGTACTGTAATTCCCGCGGTAGCAGTGTCCCCGTCCCCCCGCGTTCCCGGCATTCCCGGTATTCCGTACTGTAATTCCTGCGGTAGTAGTGCAGCCGCTCCCATCCCGTCCCCCCCGTGTTCCCGGCGTTCCCGGTATTCCGTACTGTAATTCCCGCGGTAGCAGTGTCCCCGTCCCCCCCGCGTTCCCGGTATTCCCGGTATTCCGTACTGTAATTCCCGCGGTAGCAGTGTCCCCGTTCCCCCCGCGTTCATTCCCGGTATTCCCGGTGTTCCCGGCATTCCGTACTGTAATTCCCGCGGTAGCAGTGTCCCCGTCCCCCCCGCGTTCATTCCCGGCATTCCCGGTATTCCGTACTGTAATTCCCGCGGTAGCAGTGTCCCCGTTCCCCCCGCGTTCATTCCCGGCATTCCGTACTGTAATTCCCGCGGTAGCTGCCCGGCCCCGTCCCCCCCGCGTTCCCGGTATTCCCGGCGTTCCCGGCGTTCCCGGCGTTCCATACTGTAATTCCCGCGGTAGCAGTGTCCCCGTCCCCCCCGCGTTCCCGGTATTCCCGGTATTCCGTACTGTAATTCCCGCGGTAGCAGTGTCCCCGTCCCCCCGCGTTCATTCCCAGTATTCCCGGCGTTCCCGGCATTCCGTACTGTAATTCCCGCGGTAGCAGTGTCCCCGTCCCCCCCGCGTTCCCGGTATTCCCGGCGTTCCCGGCGTTCCCGGCGTTCCATACTGTAATTCCCGCGGTAGCAGTGTCCCCGTCCCCCCCGCGTTCCCGGTATTCCCGGTATTCCCGGTATTCCGTACTGTAATTCCCGCGGTAGCAGTGTCCCCGTCCCCCCCGCGTTCATTCCCAGTATTCCCGGCGTTCCCGGCATTCCGTACTGTAATTCCCGCGGTAGCAGTGTCCCCGTCCCCCCCGCGTTCCCGGTATTCCCGGCGTTCCCGGTATTCCGTACTGTAATTCCCGCGGTAGCAGTGTCCCCGTCCCCCCCGTGTTCCCGGTATTCCCGGCGTTCCCGGTATTCCCGGTATTCCATACTGTAATTCCCGCGGTAGCAGTGTCCCCGTTCCCCCGTGTTCCCGGCGTTCCCGGTATTCCATACTGTAATTCCCGCGGTAGCAGTGTCCCCGTTCCCCCCGCGTTCCCGGCGTTCCCGGTATTCCGTACTGTAATTCCCGCGGTAGCAGTGTCCCCGTCCCCCCGGTATTCCCGGTATTCCGTACTGTAATTCCCGCAGTAGCAGTGTCCCCGTCCCCCCCGCGTTCCCGGTATTCCGTACTGTAATTCCCGCGGTAGCAGTGTCCCCACCCCCCCCGCGTTCCCGGCATTCCCGGTATTCCGTACTGTAATTCCCGCGGTAGCTGCCCGGCCCCGTCCCCCCCGCGTTCCCGGTATTCCGTACTGTAATTCCCGCGGTAGCAGTGTCCCCGTCCCCCCCGCGTTCATTCCCGGCATTCCCGGCGTTCCCGGTATTCCGTACTGTAATTCCCGCGGTAGCAGTGTCCCCGTCCCCCCCGCGTTCATTCCCGGCATTCCCGGCGTTCCCGGTATTCCGTACTGTAATTCCCGCGGTAGCAGTGTCCCTGTCCCCCCCGCGTTCATTCCCGGCATTCCCGGCGTTCCCGGTATTCCGTACTGTAATTCCCGCGGTAGCAGTGTCCCCGTCCCCCCCGCGTTCATTCCCGGTATTCCCGGCGTTCCCGGTATTCCGTACTGTAATTCCCGCGGTAGTAGTGCAGCCGCTGCCCGTCCAGGTGCACGATGTCCGTGCACACGTCGTCCAGGAAGCCCTGGTCGTGCGACACGACCAGCAGCGTCTTCTTCCACGACTGCAGGTAGCTGCGGGACGGGGGACACGGGGGACGTCAGGGGACACGGGGGGACATCAGGGGACACGGGGGGACATGGGGACAGTGGGGGACACGGGGGACGTCAGGGGACATGGGGGGACATGGGGGACGTCAGGGGACACGGGGGACGTCAGGGGACACAGGGGGACATGGGGACAGTGGGGGACACGGGGGACGTCAGGGGACACGGGGGGACATGGGGGACGTCAGGGGACACCGGGGACGTCAGGGGACACGGGGGGACATGGGGACAGTGGGGGACACGGGGGACGTCAGGGGACACGGGGGGACATGGGGGACGTCAGGGGACACCGGGGACGTCAGGGGACACGGGGGGACATGGGGACAGTGGGGGACACCGGGGACGTCAGGGGACACGGGGGACATCACGGGACATGGGGGGACACGGAGGATGTCAGGGGACACGGGGGGACATGGGGGAATACGGGGAGATTGGGGAACACAGGGACATTGGGGGACATGGGGGATGTCAGGGAACATGGGGGACACAGGGACAGTGGGGGACATGGGAGGACATCAGGGGACATGGGGGGACATGGAGGACATCAGGGGACATGGGGGGACATGGAGGACATCAGGGGACATGGGGACAGTGGGGCACAGTGGGGGACACAGGGAGATTGGGGAACATGGGGGGACACAGGGACAGTGGGGGACATGGGGGGACATGGGGGACGTCAAGGGACATGGGGACAGTGGGGGACATGAGGGGACATGGGGGACGTCAGGGGACATGGGGACAGTGGGGGACACGAGGGATGTCAGGGGACATGGGGACATGAGGGGACACAGGGACAGTGGGGGACATGGGGGACATCAGGGGCCACGGGGGCCATGGGAGGACATCAGGGGACATGGGGGGATATGGGGGGATTGGGGAACATGGGGACATGGGGGGACATTGGGGACAGCGGGGGACATGGGGGGACATCAGGGGACATGGGGGACGTCAGGGGACATGGGGGATGTCAGGGGACATGGGGGGACACAGGAACAGCAGGGGACATGGGGGGACATGGGGGGACACGGGGGGACACAGCGACAGTGGGGGACATGGGGGAACATCAGGGAACATGGGGGGATACGGGGAGATTAGGGAACATGGGGACATGGGAGGACTTCGGGGGACATGGGGGACGTCAGGGGACATGGGGGACACGGGGACAGTGGGGGACACGGGGGATGTCAGGGGACATGGGGACATGGAGGACACAGGGACAGTGGGGGACATGGGGGACATCAGGGAACATGGGGGGATATGGGGAGATTGGGGAACATGGGGACATAGGGGGCCATCGGGACAGTGGGGGACATGGGGGGGACATCAGGGGACATGGGGACAGTGGGGGACATGGGGGATGTCAGGGGACATGGGGGGACGCGGGGACAGTGGGGGACATGGGGGGACATCAGTGGACATGGGGATATGGGGGGATACAGGGATAGCGGGGGACAGGGGGCGACATCAGGGGACATGGGGACAGTGGGGGACACGGGGGACGTCAGGGGACATGGGGACATGAGGGACATCAGGGGACATGGGGACAGTGGGGCACAGTGGGGGACACAGGGAGATTGGGGAACATGGGGGGACACAGGGACATCAGGGGACATGGGGGACGTCAGGGGACATGGGGGACACAGGGACAGTGGGGGACATGGGGGGACATGGAGGACGTCAGGGGACATGGGGGGGGACAGGGACAGGGGACACGGGGGACGTCAGGGGACACGGGGGGACATGGGGACAGTGGGGGACACGGGGGACGTCAGGGGACACGGGGGACATCACGGGATACGGGGGGACATGGAGGATGTCAGGGGACATGGGGGGACATGGGGGAATACGGGGAGATTGGGGAACACAGGGACATTGGGGGACATGGGGGATGTCAGGGAACATGGGGGACACAGGGACAGTGGGGGACACAGGGACAGTGGGGGACATGGGGGGACATCAGGGGACATGGGGGGACACAGGAACAGCAGGGGACATGGGGGGACATGGGGGACGTCAGGGGACATGGGGTCAGTAGGGGACATGGGGGGACATGGGGACACGGGGGGACACAGCGACAGTGGGGGACATGGGAGGACATCAGGGGACACGGGAGGACATCAGGGGACATGGGGGGACACAGGAACAGCAGGGGACATGGGGGGACATGGGGGATGTCAGGGGACATGGGGTCAGTAGGGGACATGGGGGGACATCGGATCATGGGGACTAGGAGGGATACGAAGACAGTGGGGGACATGGGGGGACATCAGCGGACATGGGGATATGGGGGGATACGGGGATAGCGGGGGACAGGGGCGACATCAGGGGACATGGGGACAGTGGGGGACACGAGGGATGTCAGGGGACATGGGGACATGAGGGGACACAGGGACAGCGGGGGACATGGGGGACATCAGGGGCCATGGGGGACATGGGGGATGTCAGGGGACATGGGGACATGGAGGACACAGCGACAGTGGGGGACATGGGGGACATCAGGGAACATGGGGGGATATGGGGAGATTGGGGAACATGGGGACATGGGGGGCCATCGGGACAGCGGGGGACATGGGGGGACATCAGGGGACATGGGGACAGTGGGGGACATGGGGGATGTCAGGGGACATGGGGGACATGGCAGGACACAGCGATAGCGGGGGACATGGGGGACATCAGGGGACAGGGGGCCATAGGGACAGTGGGGGACATGGGGGGACATCAGGGGACATGGGGGATGTCAGGAAACATGGGGACATGGGGGGACACGGGGACATGGGGGGACACGGGGGGACATGGGGGATGTCAGGGGACATGGAGGGACACAGGGACAGTGGGGGACATGGGGACATCAGCGGACATAGGGGGATGTGGGGACAGTGGAGGATATGGGGGGACATCATGGAGAC